>NW_027272847.1:0-127323 GCF_040938485.1 Diadema antillarum
AATTGCTCTCAAGTAAGTGTTCTATAATAAATTACACTCTGCATAAAACCCCACCAAATATAACAAGAGATCCGCGGGTCTAGCGCTCACCTGAGTATCGCAAGTTCACCTTTCACGCAGTCACTAATCTAAATTATTTACAGCTCCACCAAAATTTGACCAGGCATTCTCAAGTAGAAGATGAAAATGTACAATAAAGGCCCAATTTTTTTAAGATTCCTTAATTTGGGGGGATTGGGGCCCCCTGGGGCCCTCTGGGTGGGGCATGGTGCCCATTTTGATAAATTGAGATCCTGACCCCTAGGGATGCTACGTGCCAAGTTTGACAAAAATCCATCATGAGGTTTTCAGGAAGAAGATGAAAATGTACAATTCAGGCCCCCATTTGGACCCTTCCAACCACCCCCCCCCCCCCCCCCCCCCCCACCCAAGAGGGGCACCCCTGGATCTCCTATGAACAAACTTGAAACTACAGTCATTAATGTACTCACTCATAGTATTATCTCAGCTCTATAACTTCTGATTCTAGAGAAGATTTATAAAGATTCCTTCATTTGGGGGGTTTGGGACCCCTGGGGGCCCCCTGGGTGGGGCATGGTGCCCATTTTAACAAATTGAGATCCTAACCCCCTAGGGATGCTACCTGCCAAGTTTGGTGAAAATGGGTCATGGGGTTCTCAAGACGACAATAAAAATGTACAATTTAGGCCCCATTAGGACCCCTCCTCACCCCCTCCCCTGGGTCCCAAGGGGGGCACCCCTGATTCTGCCATGAACAAACTTGAAACTACAGTCATCAATGTACTAACTCATAGTATTAACTAAGCACTATCACTTCTGGTTCTAGAGAAGAAGATTTTTGCAGAATCCTTAATTTTGGGGGGCTTGGGCCCCCTGAGGGCCCCCTGGGTGGGGCATGGTGCCCATTTTAACAAATTGAGATCCTAACCCCCTAGGGATGCTACCTGCCAAGTTTGGTGAAAATGGGTCATGGGGTTCTCAAGACGACAATAAAAATGTACAATTTAGGCCCCATTAGGACCCCTCCTCACCCCCTCCCCTGGGTCCCAAGGGGGGCACCCCTGATTCTGCCATGAACAAACTTGAAACTACAGTCATCAATGTACTAACTCATAGTATTAACTAAGCACTATCACTTCTGGTTCTAGAGAAGAAGATTTTTGCAGAATCCTTAATTTTGGGGGGCTTGGGCCCCCTGAGGGCCCCCTGGGTGGGGCATGGTGCCCATTTTAAGAAATTGAGTTCCTAACCCCCTAGGGATGCTACCTGCCAAGTTTGGTGAAAATGGGTCATGGGGTTCTCAAGAAGAAGATGAAAATGTACAATTTAGGCCCCATTAGAACCCTTCCCCACCCCCCTCCCCTGGGTCCCAAGGGGGGCACCACTGATTCTGCCATGAACAAACTTGAAACTACAGTCATCAATGTACTAACTCATAGTATTAACTTAGCTCTATCACTTCTGGTTCTAGAGAAGAAGATTTTTACAGATTCCTTAATTTTGGGGGGTTTGGGCCCCCCTGGGGGCCCCCTGGGCGGGGCATGGTGCCCATTTTAACAAATTGAGTTCCTAACCCCCTAGGGATGCTACCTGCCAAGTTTGATGAAAATCGGTCTTGGGGTTTTCAAGAAGAAGATGAAAATGTAAAAAGTTTACGCACGACGCACGACGGACGACGCACGACGGACGACGGACGACGGACGACGGACGACGGACGACGCACGACGCACGACGCACGACGGACGCCGGACGAAGGGCGATCGCAATAGCTCACTTGAGCCTTTGGCTCAGGTGAGCTAACAACTTAGAAAGAAAGAACAAAAGAAACCAACCCCCAAACCAACCAAAGTGTGCTATCATAGCCATTCATTGCCATGGAAACTGATCAAAACAATCCCATCTGGCCACAATATCCGTGAACAATATTGTTGGTAACCATGCCCTTTCCATGGCAGTTGAAAACCATCCCTCTCAACTACAAGTGAACCATCTAATCTTTGGGTCAGTAACCAGACTCTATGATGTTAACGACCTGGGGGTGTTTCATAAAGCTGTTCGTAAAGTTACGAACGACTTACGAGCGATTGGGGATCAGTTCTTGTACTGAATTATGGAAATTCTGATAAGTATAGCACATCAAAACTGATCACCAGTCGCTCGTAAGTTGTTCGTTACTTTACGAACAGCTTTATGAAACAGGGCCCTGCAGGTAGCATGGGGATACCACAAAGTGGGAAGGCTGGCCCGGCTCGGATATATTCGAGAATCCCCGTGATGAATTGTGTCTAGCTTCATCAATGATCTCTATGTAAATACACACACATCCGAAGAATCTCAACTAGAGTCGGCCGTTATCGACGAGTGTACACTTGCAATGGACATATTTGCTGACCGGTGCTATTGATGATTTTTTTTCAAAGGTACCTCAGTTGGGCAGCAAATGAATTGGACCAACGTTACTTCTCATGCTTCAGTGTCTCTAAGCTGTCACTGGTAGAGGGGTGCAAACTACTCAACGTGCTCCAGCAAGCAAATAAGTTGGTTGCATTTGTAACTTCAATGACAAAACACTAAAAGAGCACTCTCTTTCTACCCCCCCCCCCCCACCCTTCACACCTGAAGAATCACTGACATAGATAATCTCAATCTGAATAGACCAACTTCCACTGAACAGAGATTCTTAAAAACTGAAAACATTAAAACATAAAACGTCCAGATGAAGTTAGCTGCTGCACTGACGTCTATTCATACACATGAAAGTTAGACAAATATCCAATAAATCTTTTTTTTTAAAGAGTTTTTTGTCATTTTTGTTCTTTTCGGTAGATAGGATATGACCGTAAATGCTTGGCTGACACAAAAAAGACTTTGCAACCGATAGAGAATATGTTAAAATAGATGTATCTATCTACGCTTCGTATGTACAGTGCTTTAAAGCATTCACGCAGGGAGGGTGAGTAGAATGTTTTGCAATGATAAATCCCTGATAGACATATAAACATTGCATGATAAAAGCCATGCAGGAATTAAGGTATTAAAGCTGCTTATTTTTTTTCTTCTAGGAGGCAACTCAACTGTAACATAATACAGAGCAGTCACAGCCCACATCGAACCAAGCTAAGATCTTGAGACACGAATGACTCGACAGTGTGCCATCATACAGAAGCACTACAGCATGTTAGTGAATGAAATGAAAGTTAAAATGGTGTCATGAATAACTTATTGAATGAAGAAGAGAAACGTCACGCCACTTGTGATTCAAACACAAGCGTAATTCCAATGACAAACTCTCCAAGTGGAATCAGACGTTGCGACGCTTCTGTGAAAAGCTTTGACGAGTCCTCGCGATAAAGCCGTACAGTTCTCGCAAGAACTCTCTGTCTCCTTGAAGCTCTCGCTAATTCCCTGATCATGATACTGCTTCTTAGCATTAACCCATTGAGGACGAGCTGCTTTTGCTATAACAGTCATTACCCATAGACACCTGCCCAAGTATACTCAGGGCTAGTCTTCAACGGGTCAAACGGATGGCAGCAACCCAACGGAATCCTCCGATGATTTAGTATAATTCCTCTATCTCCCTACCCCCATCACAAAAAAGAGGGGAACAAATTATGATCACAAAATTATATGCCTGTGCATATTACATGTTCCCCACATGCAAGGCCATGTCTGGCATATTGCGTGTAAGCTGCGCTCTAACTGGACAAGGGACACTGCTGCATTTACTTGACGATCACGTTTTGAACTTGTATGGTTCAAGTCATCAAATGTTTAGGTGGTGTATCGCCAAAGACGTCCATGTGTCCACAACTGATGATCTCCTCTTCCTGGGTCAAGCTGAATACATCAGGAAATAAAGTTCATTCACCCAATATATGTAATCAAAGATGTATTTCATATTTTGCAAGTCTTTCTTTTGCAGAGAGAATCACACGACCACGTATGCAATATCTATCCTAAACCCAATCCGCGACTGGCCGAAATGATGCCACAGTCGCAGGCGACACGTAAGCGAACTAAGTCTCGTAATGGTCGTCCACTAATGATATCGCGCCGCAGTGAGGAAATCACCAGGGCAGTCAGTCCATGGGCAGGGGACAGAAGGGGCTCTTATTCCTGGCCGAAGCCTTCTGTCTCTTCAATGGCAAATGTCAGCTTCTCCACCAGCTGTTCGTAGCTCTTGTACGGGGGTAGATCCAGACGGTTGAAGCTGTGGGGGAAATTGAAGGAGGTGAGACAACAATCTGAGGATTCACTTGCGGGCAATCAACACAATTCAGAATTGAGGCCACCATATGCTTGTCTAGGGGAGCAAAAACAGCCAGATGCAATATGAGAACAATACAGCAACATTTATATGTTAACAGCTGCACAATCATGTACGTTATGAATAACTGATTTCATGCTCACTAAATAGTACCCTTCCAGAAAACTGCAATCACTTTACAAAACTTTGCAAAAAATTGCATAAAACAATCTACACTTACAGTTCCCTTTTTTTCTGGAGTACATCGTAGCCTTTACCATTTACACTGTAACTGAAATTACATGACTACTTGAAGGCCTATTTATGCTATTGGCTTCAACAAGGATTTGATATGCTCTCATCTCACAGTGCAATTAGTTATCTTTCTTTGGACAGAAAAGTCTTTCAAAAGAGACATGAACCTCTAAAGATACACTATAATGAGCTGCGTACAAGGCAGCAGCTCAACCAGTGGGCTAAAGTAGACGACAGAAAAGGGAGGATGAGCACAAGAAATTCTTGGACTTTAAATCTCTGCTCACAAACCCTGTCTTGACAACTGATGACAAGCAGGCTTGCATCAGCACTGCCAAGGCTGGGGGCAAACGTACCAGGTGTGACTCCGTGGTAGCCAGGTCTCCTTGCCAACCTTCTCAATGCAGAACTTCTGAGGACCGTTGCTCCCTGAAAGGTGAGAAGGAACAACACAAATAATCAGCAACAAGATACACCACAGTCCAAATAGCAACCAGTTGCACAGATACGAAAGTAAAGAATAAATGATGGCAGCCAACAACCTACGATACAAGTATATTCTCTGGCGAAATATTTTTAACATCTAAGGGATACAGTTCAATATGCAGAATAGAGAAGTATGTGTTGGGACTGGTTCTGTTTCATTTTTTTTTTTCCCCTAATGGACTGAAACCAAGACTATTGCTTCAAAAATAGAATGGAACAAAGAAGTGGGAAGGAGGAAAGGGTGTGCTCACAAGGGATTTGATTTATCAGCTTCAAGAGCATACTCTCATGTCATTCAGTTTGCTCGGTTCAAGCTCATATCTGAGCACTGCCCTTGAGTTGCTATCTATATATACTTAAATCAGTGGCCAATATTCTTCAAGATGGAAGCTGTCTACAAAATAAATCTTAAACCACTGAGGATGAGTCCCGAGTATACTGGAGCAAGTGTCTATGGAAAATGCATGTTGTAGCAAAATAAGTCCGTCCTCAATGGGTGAAGGAGCTGTTTTAGCAGTTCCACTTTGCAACAATATAAGAGTAATCAGTATTTTTCAGACTACTAACTCTCCACTTTCCTTCTGAACCAAGTTACTAAATATATAAATGAATTTTAGAAGGGATACATTGCACACAACATCTAAACTCTAAAATGTATCACACAATAACATCTAGTACATTAAAAATGCACTGCACAAAGAGTGCATCACTAATGATCATCCCAATCAGAATAAGAGAATCACTGGTGGGACAGGACTAAAGAGGCGGACTCACCCATGAGCTCCGTGAATCCTCCGACGGGCAGCCGGCACGTGCCCGTGACGAACTGCAGCAGCCGCGCCCGCTTCTCGTTGTCCATCTCGCGCACGGCGCGCCAGAACCACTGCACCTGCTTGCTCTCCCGCGTGTAGTGGCGGTAGATGGTGTGCCGGTACCAGTCGTCCACGTCAAACTCCTGCATCCCACATAGCATCAGCTGGGGAGGGGGGAGAGATTGGGGGAGAGATTGGGGGAGAGATGTAAGAGTGGGTGTGTCAAGGGATGACATTTCACCAAGGAGGTTGAAGACATGGAGTTGTAACATTCTTATTCCCTTTGATCCCATGTTTGATGCTGCCACTCAAAAATATATGAAGTATATGCCAAACCGGAGATGCACCAGAGATAGAAAGACAATGGATTCATAGGTCATTGCATAATTACCAGCCACTCTCTAAGGAAGATATGTCTCCATATAGGATATGCCATATCCTATATGGGGATGTCTTTATGATGGTAATTACTTTTCGCTGTCCCTTCTTATAAAAGATGAGCTGGGCATAATGGTACAGACACAGGGATGTGTGAATAGAAATTGCACAAAGATTGATGAAATGAAATCAAAATTACTTGCCCTTACACATCTTTACACTAATCTAACATATAATTGAATAAATGACCATACTTGAAGATGATACCAAATCAGTTTCAGCTGTCGTAAATAAAATGATAAAATCGGCTTTGCAGTGAGGGTACAGTTTCGGATACAGTCACATACAGCTCATATTTACATTTTTGCACATATTTCTGAACAGGATTTACTTTTGTGTCTTATGCTTTAACGTTAGGTGAAATTTCCTTTCGTTTCATTTGATAGATAAACATGCAAAATATAACCGACATTACGTTAGCGTTCACAATGAATCTTCAGATTGCTCAGAAAGACAGTGGCACTCAAGAATGCTATGGTACACAAAAAAATAAAGGCAGTATTCATTTTCATGTTCTCGGTGATTGAAGCAGAGTGTGAACTGGTCCAGGAATCCCGTTATCTCACCTCTAGCTCCCTCTCATCAAAGTACTGGAGCCACTGGAGGGGTACCACCTCGTTCATGCCTTCCAGGAAAGCCTTGGTCTGCTCCTCGATGCCCCGGTTGAAACGGAACTGGGTCATCAGGCTGGTGGGCCGATGAAAAACAAAACTTAGTCACACTCATTTCACAATATCAACCTTTCAACCTTGTGAAATATCAATATTTTCAATCAACTGTCAGGGGGATTTGGGCAGATGATAAACAAAAAGCTGTTTTAACTTTAGGGTTAGAAACGCCTTCCTGAAACGCCAAAAGAAGGGTGATCTCAAACGTGTTTGAGCCAGAAATGTAAAAGTCTTAGCCTTCTCTTCATGACAAAGTATTACTACAAATTTAATCATCAAAGTAATACAGGCTTCACGCTGGGGAAGGGTCTGTGATCACTACAAACTTTATGGCATGCTATGACAAATAGAGTATTAAAGGTGCACGGTCCCGGTGTTTTAGTCAAATGCGTACGCGGGCGCACGGCGCATGTTTCCTATAGAGACCTACGCTATCCACTCCTCTTTAGCGCTTACGCTTTGGCCCACTTCCCCGAGTCCGAAGAAGTCCGATTGACTGTAGTCAGTGGTGCGATCACAGTTCGGCTCATGATTCGGCCGACGGGGATGACAGCTTTAGCAAACTTCTTTTGTGATGTCATAATAAGAAGCACATATGCACGCACCCTTGCATTACTACAAACTGCGCGTTGCGCAGAGAAAGCAACGAAGGCAACGTCACTTCGCAACACCTACGCACTTTACTCTTGATGACAGCTCAACTTCGGTAATCTTCGTATCAATGCCAACGGTGATCGGCAGTATCATCAACAGCGCCCTCTACACTACCGGGACTATGCCCCTTTAAGCTGAACTACAGCATGAAGGGTCATGATGAATATGGCTGCTTTCATCTCTTCCAGCTTACCAATCCATCACTCAATCAGCATGAGCTGAGAAGCTACTTTCATAACCTTCCATTAACAATAAAAAACAGAAGCGATACCCTTAAATAAATCATGCCAATCCACTTCAATGCTCAAGGTAATATAAAATGAGTATAAATGAAGTGAAGGATTCTATCTATTTCCTTGAATGACACACTTGCTATTTCTGGATTGAGAAAATACTAAAAGCTGGGGTCAACATTTTCCCATTACTGAATAAGGGGCCTGCTTGGGGAAACAATATCGCCAGAGTGCTGCCATCTGAAGTCACCCTTGAGCCTGGAATCTAAATCGGGCTCATGGCTGGGGGGAAGTGAGTCACTTCGAAACTTTAAGCCAGGCATGATAGTGGTGTGAACATGACCTCCTTCAAACCCAATACCTGTTACTGCCTCATTCACTCCAAGGATTTGGCAAGTGGCTCCAAAGGGCAGTCGGTGTTTGGCAGGACTTACTACAGTACCATATAACTGACTCATTTCAAAACTCACTCTCCTCCATTTACTATTCTAATGTGCGTAAGGGTGCCAAATTCCAAGCTCATTCAGATCACGTTAAACAACTTTCAGCATGATTGATTCATACAACAAAAAAGAACAAAAAATAAATGTTGTTTCACTACAACATCCCCCTGAAAATTATAAAATTTAATTGAAGGCATCTCACAAAAATAAGCACTTTAATTCTATAAATAACTTTGGATGCCAATACAACAGAGTTCATGAAAAAAATACAAACATGTCATCAAGTATTCTGAATCTTTCATCTTTTCAGGGGTCTAATAAGTATATATTTGTGTGTGGATGAACACAAAATTCTTTTTGACATTAGAGTGATAATTCACACCATGCAAGACGATAGTAAGACTGCCACAAAAATTGAGAAAACCTACAGGAGTACATGTTATTCATTTTGTCCTTCATGAGATGGGCAATCACTGCACTATTTGGGCCGTAAACTCTTCAAACACTACCGTACATTCCACACATTTTGCGGGTTTTTTATTTTCACGAGTTTCGCAAATCGGGTGATATTCAAATATTTTAAGACAGGCAAAAATATCAATTCCGATCCCTACATGAATATGAAGTGCAAGTGTACATATCTCCATCCATTGCCGTACTCTATGATCGCAAATTTACCTAATTGTAAAATTGTCAGGAAATCCTGTTTCACACAAAAATTAGACTTGTGAAATATGAGGCATATACAGTAGGCCATTAGAATAGTTGACAAAAACTATCAACCATTCTACTCCACTTACTGTATATATTCTTCCTTGTTCTCCTCTGTGACCTCAATGTCCTTTCCTCCCTCCTTGAGCTCCACAGTCTCCACCTTGCCCAGGATCTCAAAGTCGGCCACAAACGTCATGTCCATGTCCAGTTCATCTATGTCATTATCCCTGGAAATGGAAACGTAAAATTGGACGTAAACAAAATGCTATTGATACCCATTCAAATACTCTGAAGCCATTAGTTTTCATGGATATAAGTACAAACGCTGTGCCCCAATATGGCACAAGATTTCAAGGCAGCAAGTTGATTTTTTTCTATTTTTTCCCTTATTTGGCTACAATGAGAGAGCATAAATTTGTACAAAACTAATTCAAGGGAAATTATGCAATCTGGATTAACATTCATAGCTTATGGATTATCCATCTGGGCCCTGTTTTATGAAGAGTTATAATTGATTGTATAGTTAATTTCTATCATAAGTCTATGGCAGCCTGTGTGGTAAGGAAATTTATGATCCATCTTATCTTTTGATAGAACGGGGCCCAGGACTATAGTTCTGACCAATTTGATATGATCACATTCATGGGCAGAAATTCAGACAGCTCTGAATAATGACCCAATGACAAAGAAGTCATATCACTGAATTAAAAGTTGACAAATCTAAACAAGGTTTTTCTTCAGATGACAACTGTAACGAAGAAACGAGGACTTTGGACTGGGGGATGTCTAACCACAGCGAGACTCACTTGATCCACACCAGCGAGTTATAGAACTCGGGGTCTATACTCTCCAGGTCACGCAGCGTGAGGGGCTTGTTGAGCATACGCTTGTAGAATGGCATCGTGAATCCGCTGTAGATGAACTTGCCGTGGTAGAGGGCCTATTGAAGAATTGAGAGTTACACAGAACAGGAGAGAATGAGTGCTTCAATTACTGACAGACAGCAAAGGAAGATTCAACTCCAGAGGGCCTAGGCTTACTGAGTACATAACACAGCTAACTCCACACATTCTCTAATCTCCTACAAAGTAGGTAGACATCAATTGTTCTTCAAATACGGAATGCCGTCTTTTCTTTGTTTAGAGCAGTAATGAAATTGTCATTCCGAACAGCGGTATAATGTTTTGCAACCAAAGGGCATATATGTCCTTAATAATCCATTGCTTAACAACACACCTTTTTTTCTTTTTTCTTTCTGCTGCAGTTTCACGTTGCATGAAAAACACAAAAATTTCCATTCTGCGAAAATTTCCTTTTTCACAGTAATTTCCCCAAGTGGCAAGTGGATAAGATGCCCTACTTTCTCAAACAGATTTCATCACTAAACTCAAAGAAGAGAAGCATCAACCAATTATAATACAAGTCCTGAAACCAGTTCCATGACATTTGCTCCAGCAACAATTGCTCCCATAAAATATTTGCATGCTAAGCCAAACATAAATTCTACCCTCAAACATAACCCTAACCCTAATCCTAATCCTCACATCAAACTAAACCTAAAACCCTATCAAAACTCTAACTCTAACCCTAAGTCCTTGGAGAAAATAAGACCGGAGCAATTGTTGCAGGAGCAAATGTTGTGTCACCCCTAAAGCTACATTATTTTATTTTTAAAAATTTTCCCTATATCACCACTCACCATGGCGATGAACCTCCCAACGAAGCGGAAGTACTGGAGATGGTCGGGGTTGACGGAGGAGGCGGGGTTGATTTGCAGACAGTAGTTGGTCTTGTTGGCATACTCAAAGAGGCAGTACATTGGGTTCAGGACCTCGTGGGACAACATGAAGAACCATTCCCTGGTGGAAGGCACATATAATAATAATAATAATAATACATCAATTTA
This sequence comes from Diadema antillarum, assembly GCF_040938485.1. NCBI lineage: Eukaryota > Metazoa > Echinodermata > Echinoidea > Diadematoida > Diadematidae > Diadema > Diadema antillarum. The sequence goes on from NW_027272847.1 coordinate 10,880, forward strand.
TAAAGCGCAAAACCTATAGACATATATTCTTCTGTGCTGCAAAAGCTTCTGATGTGCTTGATAATAATGAACAGTTAAACGAAAAGATGTGTTTTGAGCCGCGATTTAAAGACTGCTACGGTTGGGGATTTCCGGACTTCTAATGGTAGATCATTCCAGAGTTTGGGAGCTGCACAGGCAAATGCTCTGTCTCCTAGTGTTACTTTTGTTTTACATGTTGGAATTTTTAAGAGCAGAGTGTCCTCAGAACTGCGCAAATTGTGAGTGTGTAAATGAGGTTTGAATACTAATAATTCGGATATGTACCTGGGGGCTTGACCGATGAGTGACTTATATACAATCAACAAAATCTTAAACAATGTTCATTTACGAATCGGAAGCCAGTGTAAGTCTTTCAGAAGAGGAGTAATCCTTGAGAACCTAGGTTTGTTACAGATAAGCCTTGCGCAGGAGTTTTGGACTCACTGCAGGCACCCAACTTGAGAATGGAGATGCAGACGGAGGAGGCACAAATCATAATACAACATCTCAAAAGTACTGAAATTGAGTAACTGATATTTAAGATGTGACCATTGAATATTGAGCAATTTAGTCAAAACGTATCTCAATCGAATACTGCTGATCATGCGATTGTGACATTGCTAGCACTGACCTCCTGATCTTGGGGGTGGAGGGCCATGAGCGGCAGTTACTAATTCTTTTTTTTTTTTTGGGGGGGGGAGAATTTTCTATGACTCAGCTGAGAAAAAATCAACCAATTACACATCTTAGAAAGACTGAAATTTAATCTTTCCAACAAATTACAAACATAGCTCACTGTTCTTTTTCCTGCACAAATTGCAGATTTCTACAAAAGCAACAGTTGACACATTATTAACATTAGCATAACTTCCAACGGACAAAACCAAAGAAAGAAAAATATCAAATTTTGATTTTTGTGCTGCTACTAATGTGTGTAGAGTTTCACACTGCTAAATTTAATGCATTTTTGATACTGCGGTGTAGGACAAAGTTTTGAAGCGACCCCTTCTGCACTCTCTCACCTTGCCACACCTCCGTAATCCAGACCCTCCTCTCCTCTGAAGATGATGTAAAGTCGCCTCCTTAAGTCGTAAGCCTGTAATCTCATGATCTGAAGGGGGGGGGGATGGGAAGTGGGGAGAATTAGTGCGAATGCACTGTTATAATCACACTGAAGAGACATTTAGCGACCTGCTTCATAGAACTGTTTGTAATCGTCATAAATTGTAATCAATTGCAGTCACTGCGGCAACAGTGTCAATGCTTACATCTGATTGGTTGTTTCCTGGATGTTGCCATGGAGACTATAACTACTGTAGCTCACAATAATTGCAAGTTTATTATATAAAGTGGGCCCATCTATGCAAGTTTACATCATGTCAATATTCCATCAGACTTGTCACAAAGACTTAGTCTAATGCTAGTCTCAGATGCTCATTGGCTTTTACATGATCTGACATTTTGTTTTTTTTTCTTTTGTTTTTTTTTTCAGGTAAGCATTAGATTAGAGCAATCACAATGGTGAAACATCGGGGGGATTTCATGGAGCAGGTTATGATGGCTTTTCATACATGTAATAATGCAAATCATTCTACCCGTTTCTGTCAGATTTGGAATGCATTAAAAAAAAACGTTCTTCAATAATTTAACAACAATCAAGGCAACAAGAAAAAAAATACAGAAGGTTGCATTGACCAGCCATTCAATTCATCAAAAGGACACAACAGGCAAAGGAAGTCCATCTACAATGTAAATGTGCACAGATATGGGTCATACTCATGTTGAAAACAATACTACTACTACACGCCTCTCGACTTATCAAAACTGTACATTCAATGATAGCTTTAACACTGCTTTAGTGTACCGCACACTGTCCCCAGGGGTGGCAATACCTTGTACTGTATCTCAAGTTCATGACTTCTAAGGAGAGCAATGAAACTTTGCATTTTTGCAACATTTTTGCAAAATAACATTAATAATGACATCAAACAATGCAGAAACATTGTTTTGGCTTACACTGTTCTGCTTTAAAATTCATACCATTTTTTCTTTTGTGTTAAGAAATGAGTTTGGAGGTTTTCCAATAAATGCCAATTGAGATAAGAGGTCTGGTCATTCCAAGAAAGACATGCTCAACTCTACACAGTACTAGTAGTATTGCAACTGATTTACAAATAGCCCTTCATTGATGTAAGTAAGCACCACTTAATAAGTGTTCAAGAAGTACCCATGATAAAAAATCAAGGGCATACATACTCTGGTTGGATTCGGACCAGCGATCTCCCGATTACCAGACAGGCGTCGTATCCTGCAGGTACTGCATATTTATTTACGCTGATGAAGGGCAATTTGTCAATCAGTTGTAATATAAACAACTTAACACAAATTCATTAATATGAATAACTTGTAGTATGATGCCTGGATCTCAAGTCTAGCTTGCAACATGATTCCAGTCTTCTCTACTTTATACAGCTGTTACTTCAATTCCCTTCCTCCTACAGGGAAACATGATTTGTTATTTCTTCTCTAACCACAGGAAGCTAGAAGTAATGTGAGTGGTGGGAGTCATGGCACTGCAGAGGCTCAAGTGATCAGGAAAGACATTACCAAAAGGTAATGTTTGTGACAGGATTGCAACGACAGACCTCCAGCCATTTCGATTTGTGTGTGTGTGTGTGTGTGTGATTAGAAGAGCAATGTTATACACAGGTGAGAGTGCATTCATAGAAATGCAGCACACTCTAAGGTGTTTACAGTGGTACAACACATATGACATTGTGAATACCCAAGAGTGTACTGCTTCTTCACTTTATAAACAACAAAGATATAAGACCAGTGCATTATTGTTTTATAAAATGGATTTTTGACCTAAGCTACAGTATCAGCTGCTAAGACTTTGCAAAGCAAAGCAATGGGGCCACTCTTCAATGGGCCATGCAAACAGTGCGATTCAAAGCTTGGGTTCATGCCGCGTGCACAGCTATCTGCACAGAGGGATAAGTAATCTGCCACAGGATAACACGCAGCGCAATTATGCTCTTTGTTCTGCACTCACATGCTCACACGACTCATTTCCGAGCTCCTGAATTGCTCCATTCTTTGAACTCATTTTATAATTTGCAATGATATGCATGCTCCTTACCTGATGGAAGGAATCTTCAAACAGAGTGTTCCTAGATACGCTGATCTTGACGTGGCTTGGCAGTGCGTTGATCTGACATAGATAGCGGAACTGACCCAGTTTCCACCTAAAACTCCTCTCGTATGCAATGGGGACACCAAAGGCTCCCTTCGGCCTGCACAACGAAAGAAACACAGCTCAAATCAGAACATGATCCTACAAAATGGTCAACTTTGGAAAGCTGCATGGTGAGAAGCACACAGGCTTTGTTTTGATAATCTATTCAGAGAAAGTTTCTAAGAACATAGTCGGGGCAAACTTATGAAAAGCATAATGAGCATAACATTTTCATATTACATGACTGCTTAACTGGTCAAATCAAAATAGTATTCATTTAAGAACACATAATCCATTACTACCATCATCATCAAATATCATTCTAAACACCATAACCATATCCAACATCATCACCATTATCTTCATTATCATTTTCATCATCAACACAATTACTACCATCAGCTTCATAATTCTCTTATCATCATCGTCATCATCATCATCATCATCATCATCATCATCACCATCATCATCATCATTCATCACCATCATCATAACAATCACCATCATCATCATCATCATCATCATCATCATCACCATCGTCATCATCATTCATCACCATCATCATAACAATCACCATCATCATCATCATCATCACCATCATCACCATCATCACCATCATCACCATCATCACCATCATCATCACAATTATCATCACCATCACCACCCTCACCATCATCACAGCCATCACCACCACCACCATCATCATCATCATCATTACCACCACCACCACCACCATCATCATCATCATGAAGGACATCATATACTCACCCCTTGGAGGCATTGGGCCGGGGATCGGTGAAAGTCGTTCGTCTGTTGTTGTGGTCCACAAAGTAGCGGACGCCCTCCTTGGTGTATCGGATCTCCCAGCCGTCGGGCAGGGGTGCCTCCTGCATGTTTGCCCTGCTTTGAAACAAGGGGGAAGAGAGACGAGCTCTTGTCATCTAAATGCCACTCATCAAACTTTGCTAGATGTGAGATGACTTACAGCTATGACCAAACTATATCCTGATTTATCCTTGATTTTTTTTTTTTTTACCATCATCCCCTGGACCTATATGTCTACCAAGAAGTTGAAGCTAATGTCTGGGTTGGGTTTTTTTTTTTTTTGCCCTGCACTGAATTGGGTCTTTCTATCATTCAATAATTACCTAAAAAAACTCAGGTCATATGCGAACACAACCTATTTCCTTGTAGTACAAATATCATTTGCAAGTTAATCTTTCTACCCACTGGAGAAAAATCTTTAATCAGAGAAGGAATAGACCAATACCAACAGGTTGACATATTAGTAAACCCAATATGTATGGACAAAATGTGACCAGATATCAGGTCTATCAACATTTTGATTTTGGATCAGAGTTTCTTATGAATACTCTTTTGATTGCAATCTGCTAACACCTGGGGTCAACCTCATGAAGAATTATCTCTGTCTTTTATATTGGCATACAATAAGTTCAGCAATATGATAGTCAAACCATGCATATTACAATCAAAGTATGGTCTCCTCCTTAACTGGATTACTTTGTGGATTAAAAACTAATAAAATATTTGCATCATATGTCCTTAAGAAAGGAGACATGCATGGAAGAAACTACTGAAATCTCCACTTCCTTGAAGAAAATCTGTTAACATCATCTGTTCTTTTGCACAAAGACATGAATGGAAGAAAATATTGAAATCTACAAAATTTTCGGAGCACAATACACCTCAAGACTAGAGCATAAAAGTAGTGAGAAGAAATGTGGGAGGGGGGAAAGAAAGAAGGGAGAGTGGAGAGGGAGGGGAAAAGGGAAATGATTCCAAGTCGGTGATACTAACCCCTGTGTCCTGGGGTCTTCCCATTGTGTTGTTCGATTCAGGTGATTGACAAAGTAGACTCGGCTGTGGGTATCCGTGCGCTTTTCTGTCGACACAGACAAACAAACAAACAAACAAACAAATCAAAAAGGCGCTCTTTACTCTATTCCTATGGACTGTCAAAATATTTGAACTCAGTCGGCCCAGGCATTGTTGATTGAGCTATGCACTATCAGTCTTCACATGTTACACAAATAATGAATGTTTATGAGTGCAATGGACAGAATACTTCATGAGATGAAAGATGAAATGATCCATTCAACAAGGCGCAGCCGAGTTGAGTGGATCAAAGATTTCATCATTCACCGAATTAAATATTCTGTCCATTACACGAATGAAAAGCATTTATTATTTGCTTTATATAACGCCTAAAATAGATCCTTGTCATTTGATGTTTTACTTATTCAAACACAAGAGAGAATCTGAGATCGAAAGAGTGCTCACTGAGTGCTTTATGCTATAGCGCGCTGTCGCTTACACACACTGCAAACACAAACCAGGCTCTCGGCGTGCATGCAATGGAGCAAATCGTATGGATCCAAAATTGCACAGTAAATGGAGCCAAAATTGCACGGATGATGACATCATAGTGAAATGAGACTAATGATTAATGTCAAACAACCAATCAAATGACAACGATCTATTTAGGCGTTATTTAATAACTTCTACACTACAAAGGAAAGAGATGATAACAGATTTTACTATCAATACAAGCACAGAAACTTAAGTCACTATTGAATGCTACGTTGTTTCACATAACAATTGAAATATATACTGATAGTACTGCTACTTCTACTTCTATTACTACATGTACTCTACTTCTACTACAACTTTTACTGCTAAAAAGAATCATTATTTTCTGATTTTGCACCTCTTGATCCTGTGAGGATGCTGACAGCATTACACATAAGCCTTCTTAATATGACATAGATGTCATAATGCAACATCAAAATTTGACCCGATTCCTTTTGTTGTTGTTGTTGTTGTTGCTGTTGTTAAATGCCCAAACAACATTTCTGGGCCACTGGATTATGGTTCGAGGTTGTAGAATTTTGACTTGATTGACTTCACTGTACAGAAACACGGTAGGTGTCAGGTTGGTCGGAATACAGAGTGGATCAAATAGCAGCACATCAAATCTCCCACCACTCCTAGAAAAATACAAACATTTCTCGTGTTCATTCAGAGCAGGACAGAGAGAAGCAGTATCTTGTGAATATCTTACCCCAGCCAGCTGGCAAAGGTCCCAACGGATCACTGGGGTCTACTCCTCCTGCGGCTTGCTGTAAAAGTGAAACAGAAGTCAATTCATTACCTGAGAATTAGTCTGACATTGCAATCCCACACACCCTTCCCAATGTTATTTATTTATTCATTTGTTGGCAATCTAGGCCTCATCTCACTTTAAAATATTTTGTTAATGTAACACATAGGGAAAACCAAACCAAACAAAAACCAAACAAAAATGCAAACACAAATCTAAAAGAAGTTAAAAAGAAAATAAAACTAGAATAAAATCTCAAATTTACAATCTTAACTTACAGGCCCAGAAACATCTATGCTATTGTCTCACTGGATATATCAATAGAATTATGGGACCTCAAATTAAACCACAAGGGTTCTCCCACTCAAACCACTTTTTCAAAGCCAGCATTGCTTCACACACAACCTCATCATTTATTGACTATTGTGTTATGACCTCATACCCAGCACATTGTGTGTCAGTCATTGTTGGCTCAGAATAAAACCGTAGCTTCCAATCATCCACTTCCTCCTCCGTATTTTACCTTAAAAAAAAAATACCGCATGTCATGACATGGAGTTCTTAGTGAGTTGTTTCAGTTCCTTCACAGTCAGCATTTTCGTCTTGATGTGGAAGACGGTGAAAAGGTCTACGTGATATCAGTATCCATTTTCTACAATCACGTCGAGGACAGTATGTCTGTCTCCTTTTAGTGCTAACAACAGGCCGGTGGATGTGTCTCAATAGTGTAGATGAAGGCAATTCATTCACATAAAAGGAAATGTGCTTCAAGGCATGACATTAATCTTCCCATTGAAGGCAAGATATTCATCTTCCAAACATCCTTGGAGGGGGAGGGGGGAAGCTACGCTACAACAGAGCCAAGTCAAATAATATCTGTGATAAGCAGTGAACTCTGCTTCCTCCCCTCCCCACCTCCAACTCCCCCCCCCCCCCCCCCCCCCCAATCCTCCTTCCTGCAAGCAATCTGCAGCATCAAGCGAACTTACCGGCAGGTAGAGACGCTGCTGCAGTTGCTGCATGGCAGATTGCTGGAGTTGTGCGTGCTGCACCTGCCACTGCTGGTAGTTGCGGACAGAGTCCACTGTGGGTCGTTGCCAGGTGGTGGTGCGGGTGTTGTGGTCGACGTAGTATATTCTGCCCTGGGGATCTTTTCGCCGCTCCCATCTGATGCATCAGCAACAACATGAAAGAGATGACAAGAGAGATATCATAAATCTGCTTCCTGGAGCAGCTAACAAACTGGACATGATTTTCAGTGATGAAATTTCAAATGCCTTTTTACATTTTGAGATGAAAGAAAGATTTGCTCATCACAGCCTGACATGACTCTTCTGGCAAGCTGCAAAATTGCTACATGAAGTGTGTTCTTGTATCTGATTAAGTATGCTATACATGCAAAGACGTTCAATGTCGTTCATAAACAGCTTCTGCATAACTTTGGCATTTCACAACCACGATCCCACTCAACACTGCAACACAGAAATAGTCATGGATCAGAGTGACCACTTTGATTGTACAACTAATTTGAAAATTGCTACAAAAAGGTCAGTCCAGTTTGCCTTGTGTTGCCATGGTGTATGTCACAGCAAACTGACTGCAAATATCTTCAGCCAATGAATGCTATTGCAAAGGTGAGGAAGGCTGCATACTCAAGGGCATTACAAAAAAAATAAATAAATATATATATATATACATGTATATATCGAAGACAGAAGTATTGGAACAAGTTCACTCGGTTGACAGCAGGTTCATCCGTATTTTATTGCTACTCGGAGTTTCATGCCACCTTCATTTAGGGGCAATCATCAGGCAAATATATATAAATATATATAAATAAATATATATATATATATATATATATATATATATATATATATATATATATATATATTTTTTTTTTTTTTTTTTTTTTTTTTTTTTTCCCCACCAGCCCCAATGGGCTTGGGCAAGTGCCATATACTCTTAGTGGGCAAGCAGCATCACTGATTTCCACAGAAAATATATCTGGATATCTCATTAGCCCATTCACGGTGTACAGACAATAGACACCACCGCACCGCCATGTTACCAGCACGTTTTCCAGCAGAGACTGTCGCCAAGATCACGCGATGTCGTGAGCTTCATACACAAGTGTATGGGCGATGTGCGTGATAAGATGGCGGCACGGTGGCTTCAAAATAATCGGCCTATGAGATATCCAGATATATCCTCTAGAGATCAGTGGCAAGCACCCATTTCATTAATCTACTCCAGCAGTAAGTTTTAAAGGCAAGGGGGAGCATGGACATGTTGCAACCCTGCCGACTCACCCTGGCGGTAGTGGCTGGGGCCTCTCCCACGTTGTGGTCTGTGTGTTGTGGTCCACGTAGTATGGCCTACCGTGCTGGTCCAGTCTCATCTCCCAGCTAACAACAAAAAAAAGTTGACACAACATTAATCAATTGCATACCACTGTGTGCTGACATCAAATTATTTTCGCTCAAGAATATATATCATGTGATACGTGAATTGGAATTTTCATCCAGAATTCAAGAATTGTTCTACTTCTGATAATTCTTCAGTTCACTAATGTAAGGAAACACACATCTAAATTTGGCTCTATCTGCAACATAAATACTGAAGCTCAGTGAAATTTTTGACTCTTTGTCAAAGTGTTTATTGAAGATGACAATTACAAATGAACTGATACAATGACAGATATTTACAAAATGTGTATTGTAAATATTGCCCCATTTTTCTCTCTCTTCTTTCTTTCTATAAAACAACAACAACAATATGTGTATAACCAGGGCTTCACACTAACTTTATTTTTGGTGGCCCAAAGGCAAACATTCGACCTTTTTTGGTGGCCCAATCAGGCCACCAAATTCTTCATTTCTGAAATTTTGGAGGCCCGACATGCGTTTTTTGGTGGCCCCGGGCCACTGGGCCACCGTTAGTGTCGAGCCCTGGTATAACTGATGACCAAATATCACAATGTATGAGCTTTCTCAGTTTGTATTTCATAATCTTGTCCAGCTGCTTTCTTATTTTCATCCATTTGTTGCATAATTACAGATGGATGCACAAAGGGCATAGGGAATCTATCTGCGGTGATATACCCTATAGAAATGTGGTTTATCATTATGATTATTACATGTGTGTCTGTATTTGAGACGTACTTTGAAGGAAGAGGTTGATTGTTGAGGTCTACACTCCTGCCCACAGGTGCCCCAGCAGCCACAGGTCCGGCCCCCGGTGGAGCCCCAGTGGGTGCTCCTGCCGGCGGGGGGCCCGTCGAGGCCCCCGATGCGGCTCCTGGGGTGGCTGCTTGGGGTGGTGCGGCGGCTGCTGCGGTCCCCTGGGCCGCCCCTCCGGCCGTCCCTGCTGCTCCTGCTCCTGCTGCTGCTGCTGTCGTGGCGGCAGCAGTGGCTGCCACGGCTGGGGCCGCCCCAGGAACCTGGGGGAGGGGCCTATTGGCCATGCTGTTGGCTGTGGTAGTGGTGGATGTGCGGCTGGCGGCAGTGGTAGTGGTAGTGGACCGTGTGGATGCAGCTGCTGAGGATCTTGGAGCTGTAAGTCATACAGGTAGAGATTATTTACACAACTCACACTAAAGGCTAGCTGCAGCGTTTAGTGCAAACACGTCATACATAGGCAATCATCATGTAGCTTGTCACAGATCAGATGCCTGTTTCAACAAAGCTTAGACAACTTCAACAAAAACCTGTTTCAACAAAGCTTCTAAAGACAACTTATCAAAAATAAAAAAATACTGTCAAATACACTTTCTTAAATCAAGTAAATGACACATTTCCCCCTCTCCCCTTCCATGTCATCTCCTTCTTCAGTTTACCCTCAATCTTCACACACACTGGAATGTAATGCCTTTTCTCTCAGAGTTCTGACAAAAAAAAGAAATACGAACTTGATATGATGTAGAATATATGCTAATTCTTTTTCCTATTTCTTCAACGTGCCATGGAGGATTCACACTTAAAATAGAATTTTAAAAAAAAGACAAAAAAGCATGACCACCAAAATTTGAACTTTGTACCTGGAGTGGGACCATTGGGTCTGGACGGAGGATTCTGAGGCCTGGCCGGTGCCGGGGCCCGCCTCTTGGCTCCCCCAGCCGACGGGGAATTGTTGGCACTGCCACCAGAGTCCTGCTGGTTGTTTATGGAGGCCGAGACGGCCGCTAGGGCGGCCAGGCGGCTGTCTGAGCGGCTGCCGTTGGTCAGACTATCAGGACCTGCAGGCACTTCACCGTTGACCTGGGAAGACGGACCTTCGGGGTAGAAAAGAGGGGTGGATGTTATAGCTCACCTGTTTCTATGGAAAGCTTTAGACTAAGACTTACAACTTTGTAGTTGCTTTTAAAGCGAAACTTTGTCTTTAAACCATTCTATAGCTTATGATATCTTAATGTTATCATAGATATGCCTAATTAATGATTAAAGGTTACTGTATCATATAGAGCATTAATCATTATGTCAATTAACCCCCTGCAAACACAGACTCTGCTTTCTCCTAAGTCTCATAACAGGCTATTCTCTAAACCAAGTGTCGGATCACTAATTGCTTCTTTTTTTTTTCCATTTAAAGATTACAGCAACTCCTCTCTGATGGATTAATCAGGAAACTGCTGACTTCTCAGAGAGACATCTCTAGATAGTTGATGCCTCGTATAGAATCAGAGAGAATGCCCGACACCACAAAGAAAAATTTCCTAAACCTTCTGCTCTTCAGCTATAACAAAATCAAAAGCAGAGGGGTAAGTGACCTACAATATGGAACCACTGGGGGAACCCAGCGTCTAGACCATGGCACTCCCGAGAAGAAAATGAGAAACCAAAAACAAAGTGCCCTATTGGACAGTGGTTCTCCCCTCCACAGTAAGTGAGAGAGTGAAACAAGGAAATAGACTGATGTGTAACCAACATTACTAGTGTTATTTCCAAACTACTAAAGCAGAAGCTACAAAAGGGAAACTGATCTCTTCAGAAATTCTACACTTCACATGAATGTTCCTGTTTATTTTTCCACTGGACGGTCCCTCCCTGAAGACAGGAATGTTCAATTCACCCCGGCATTACCACAAGCATTAATTTGTACAGCTGTATGTTTGCAAATGCTTAGCTCAGAACGTAGCACACTGTTATTATATCCGTAAAAACATGTTTGCCTTTAATCTAGTTGCGTGCATGACTCAAGATTTGGCACATGCTGCAGTTTCAAAAGGTGCTCCCGATTCCAAGTTTCCTGTTCCCATACCATCATTTACTCCTGACATGATATACTGTATACGCTATAATTTTCGCGTACATAAATTTTCGCGAATTGCCGATGTCACACATTTTCGCGAGTGGTTAAATTCGCGATTGGGGGACCAGAGAAAATATGAAGTGGCAAAGAAAGTGTGAATTTTCAACTTGCCAACTAGCATATAAATGATACTAGTTATACACTGCATGGAAAAGACTTGCCAAACTCTGCGAACTAGTAAGTCACAATTCAACATTTTTGAAGTGGCTAAGTCCATCGCGCTATAGATTTCTGACGAGTGGTCCCCTTGCGATAATGGATTTGTTCTCTACTACAAACAGTATTCGTAAGTAGACGTGGACGTGCGTAAACAAGCTTAGCCAGTATGGTCTGTTGGGTAAGCCGTGACATGGTATTCTAGTACTGAAATGTTCGTATCATCAAGGCAAGGGATTCATTTTGGAAGGTAATATTTTCGCGTGTTGTTAATTTCGCGAATAGCTCCCGACTCGCGAAATTCGCGAAAATAAAACCCCCGCGAAATATATAGCGTATACAGTATAGTATGGGACATATGTAAAAATCTGGTTAGTTTTTCTTTACTGTACAATGGGAGAGAATTTCCACTCCCGAACATAGACGTAAAGGTGAATTCTGAATTTGTAGTTATCTTTCATGACTGTATTGCTTTCACATACCAATTAATTAATTAATCAATTAATTTTTTAGAATGTTTGAGAGTGATCTTGTTCACCCTCGATATGCAACAAAATTTTTTCGAGAATTCCAGCTAAACATGGATCCTTGGTCCAATAAACCATTTATTTTCTTTCTAAATAGGCAGGATACATTCAGGAACCAATGGTATTTATGTTACTATTTCTATGATCGAAACGGGTGGGTGTGCCATGGGCTGCTAATGATCAGGTATCAAATTCCAGAAGGTACCACCAATGAGCAATCAGGGGGATACTTGTGTCTAGTATGTATCTCAGTGGATGTACTTAATTTCAAAACTGGGGAGACTACTGTATATTTCCATCCCATCAGGATATGAAGAGATATGTCAAAGGCAAGACATAGTTCTCAGAAGAGCTCAGAGAACTTCATCTGCCAACATTTGAAAATGTGCTTGCAGTCATACATCAAAAGGCGTATTAGGGCAATTACCCCCGGCGGCTAAATACTGGTTAGTGATAAGGGTAGATTAAAGATTAGGGTTAGGTTTAGGGTTAGAGTTTGGGTTTGGGTTAGGAGTAGGTTTAGGATTAGGATTAGGATTAGGGTTAGGGTCAGGGAAGGGTCTGGGGTAATTGTCCAGGGGGTAATTGCCCGAGACCCATCGAAAGGGTCTACCAAGAAACTTATCTGGCTGACATGATTCGCCAGGACAATGAGTTGTTTTAGAGCATTTTGAAATCAAAAGAGTAACATGATTTCGATCGTTTGCACATGACTTTTACTCCTGATGCGCAATCCTCGTTCAGTGAGTGGGTAGGTAGAATGTTAAGGGATGAATGATTGTGTCCTGCCAGTAGTATTTCCAAAGAAGCTACATGTGACGCACTTTAGCGTGAAAGATCGAGGGATACTGCTATCGCCTGATTTGAAATCAATTATAATACATTACATTGCAATTGCAATCGGACAGGTTCTGAGATTGTAATGCTGCTGGCCTACTTTTCTTACAAATATTTTGCACTTTCATCATTACTTAATTGAAATTGTTTTATCATGAAGCGTTATTTCACTCTGTTTTTATGCATGTGTGTACATTTTAGAGCCAAAATTGACAGTTTCTGTAATGAGAACTATGTTTTCCCTCCCACAGAGTAAGGGGGAATTGGCAGATCTGGTTGTGCTCGTACAAGGACATTCCCTTGCGTCATCTCACCATTTTGGCTGACCGCTCCCAAGGAGGACAGTAGCTCCTGGCTGACCGTCATCCCGTCCAGGACGATGTGGAGGTCTCCGCCCTTCTGTGACCCCTTCCCCTCTGCCTTCAGCTCCACAGGGAGTGCCACGTTACTCACTGGTGGTACGAAACGACAATACAGATCATACAATATAGATGTAAGAAGCAATTGGAACCCGTAGTTGGGTACTGTAAAACCTGAAAGTTTCACACATTTCACATGAGCCAAGATTTGTGAAGGTAAAATGCTTGCAAAGTTTTTATCTACACAATGCATTGAATGCTAGTACATGTAATATACTCTTAATAAACTCAAGGTCAGCAATTTGCGGAAGTTTTATAACATGATAAAGGCAGTAGGCTCCACTTCGCGAAAGTTTCATGCCGTGAACATTTCTGGTGTTACAGTATGTCAAAGTAAATTCATCACAGTATTGCCTACAGGAGCTCTGGTGCAACAAAATGGACTATCTTATACTTTCACCACAACTAACTCCACTAGACAAGTAAGTTCTGGGTGACCATAAACACACTTCAATTTATGAAATAAAAATTATGGTTTTCTTTGTAGACCTACGATTTGAAGATTATGACAGAAATGTAACTTTTAAAGGACAAGTTCACCTTCATAAACATAAGGATTGAGAGAATGTAGCAATATTAGTAGAACACAATATTGGTCAATTCCACGGAAAGGTTGCATTTTATGAAAATCAAACTATTGAGTATAGATGATTAATGAAGCTTAATTAGATGATCTGGTATTGTTTACTCAAAGCAGCCTTTCACAACGGATATTTTGATACCTCATTTGTGAACATCGGTGAACGTGGAGTGGAGTTATGTCCGAAAAACCTTCATTTTTCATGAAAATTGCCAATTTTTGCAGAATTTATGTATCATTTCTGATACACTATTATGGCCATAATACAGCTTGTGTAATTCTCAGATGGCTTATTTTCTGAATGTTCTTTGGTCATAGATTGGTTTTATGATGTTCTAGAACTTGTTCTGGCATCAGTAAATATTATTCTCTCAATCTCAAAATGTGGTAGTTGATAGCGTCCCATAAGTCACGTTTTTGTGTCCCATCAGTCACACTGGTTTTCCCTATCCTGCTACTGTACCAATGTGTGGATATTCATACCACTTGGCTCAGGGTAAGCACCAACCCTTTGCTACATTCACGAAAGAAAGTATCTTTCCAGAGACTCTGTGTGTAAAAATATTTCAGAACTTACTTTCCCATGTGAAAAACGGTGGTCCTCACATGTCCCATAAGTCACGACAGCAATTTTTCGTTGCTGTACGTAATGCAATGATACTTTTCCGACTAAGTATGGTGTTTTCATAAACTGTGATATGATGGATCTAACCATGAACTGAGAAAAATGCATTTGATGCAACTATTTTCTCAAAATACTGGTTTGAAATTGCCGAAAATTGTCACTTTGTCCCATAAGTCACAATGGAATTGACCTATTGAAAGTTTGAGGAAAATCAGACAATCCGTTCAAAAGTTATGAATTTTTGAAGTTTTTGTGCAGTACCCGCTGGATGAGAAGACTACTGCAGTGTATGAATAACTTAGATGTCACATGCGTACAACAATATAAGGAAAATATAAAGAGAATTTCACAAAATTCCATCTTTTGAAAAAAGTACACATTCCCCTGACTCGTTACCGATAAATGTTATGGGTAATATTATTCCCCCTGCCTTTAGAAAGAGGCAAGTCAATTGCTCTTTTATTATGCGAAAAAAGTGAAAATATGTTGAATTTTCTTTTATATTTTCTTTATACTGTTGTACGCATATGACTCACAAGCTGTAGTAGTCTCCTCATCCAGCGGTTCCAACACAAAAATTTAAAAAATTCATAACTTTTGCATCGATTGTCCAATTTTCCTCAAACTTTCACTGATGTGTTCTACTAATATTGTTGCATTTTCTCAATCCTTATGTTTATGAAGGTGAACTTGTCCTTTAAGGTAATAAAATGACCATGTATACACTCATAAATATACATGGGCGAATGCAACAACAATGATGATATAAGCCCCTGAAAGACAGTGACCTGTATTACAAAAGTGGGTCTTTATCTGTTTGATTTGGGGCAATTATCAGATCATCATTTGACGTGTCCACAAACCTTTGCCGTTGTGCTTGGCCAGAAGTGGCAGCAGTTTGACCTTTGCCGTGCCAAGGATGACGTCGCTCTTGATGTTGAAGTGGTTGAGCACTCTGAACTGGAGCTCTGCCGTGGGTTTGACCAGGCTGTGTTTTCGTTTAAGAGGGAAACAAACGAGAAAGACTACATGAAAGTAGATACTAGCTGATAAATGAAGTATGATGCGATTTCTAATGATGATTGCAACCCAAGCATTACATACAACGTATGTAACCGGAAACGTATGCCTCCCAGAACACTTTAATTGCTTGAGTTTGTTTGGTCGTTTGCTTTCATTTTCCATCTGACAAGATGGCTGAATAGCCCACATTCCGCTGCATTAAACATGTAGCTGGTCTTCCATGTGGTCTAGTTTGTCTGAGAAGACTGAATATTCAATTTAGAATAAGTTGCTAAATAGCGCAAGATTCAACCGGCAGGATACAAAAATGTACAAATACCCCCACACTTTTCCTGTCGCCCATTTCCAACTATGAAGGTAAACAACTCATGACCATGGTAAGTGTTTGTGCAATTCTGGCAAGAATCCTCATTGCATACAATAGTCATATAATAGCTCCTCCTGGAAAGGTACACTGTAAGATAAGCAAAGGTGATAAAATTGGATAGCTTCCAAAAAAACTACAAAGACATTTTCTCATCCACTAATTTATGCCATGGAAAAGGCAAGTATTTTTATGCACAAATTACATAATGAGCTCATGGGACAACTATATCATAAGTGTCAATGAAGAATAGTCATCATTTTCTGCAGAACTTGCCTGAAATGAATGTATTATCAGGACAAATTGATGACTTATAATAATCTTAGCAATTAGGTTGACACTATATTCCCAAATATTCCAAAATTTTCCCTTGTGTTTGGGAGCACATGGATATATAACTGGATAGTTTATTGGGCTGAATACGACATCTCAGGTTAGGGTCTCTTAGGCCTGAAATGAAAATTAATGCTAAAAAAAAATCATACTCTTTCCTATTTTCAATTCAAATCATGGTATACTTGATTAAAAAAAAAATCACATTTTTTTATGCACAAGTCTCAGATTTGATGTAATTGAATATATAACATAACCAGCAAAATTATAATTCATATTAAAAGGTAAGGACAGTCAACAAAACGCAATCAAGAGCCATTTAACCACACTCTTTGAAATAACTGCAAGCCACGTAAGAGACAAACATATCAAATTTTCCCCTAAAAGAATATCAATATCCCCCACAACATGACAGAAATGTTCAGGAAAGAGATAGTAAAATATTGATATGGCAGTTTTAATCACATGTTCATCATAAATTCCATGACAGAGTATCACATACATTGTACACAGACAACATGCTGCTACCACTGAAGAGTTATTGAGTAATACACAGTTTTGGAAGCCAACCCTTTGCATCTTCCTTCTCATCCCCTCCCCCACCCACCCCCATCTTCACAGCAAATCACATCAGTGATGACATTGTCTACATAATTACACTGTATGTGTGCACATGGGAATCTTGTGATATATTTGCCATAACATACAATGTACATGTGTATATTGTACATCTGTCGATACTTTTCCTCACATAAAAAGAATTGTTGTATATTGTATTTGGTACTAGCCAATGAAGGGTAGAACATGACGCTGTCAGGGGCGATGAATACAAAAGAGCATGACCATGATTCTCAGGCTCATCATGCCGACTCCGACTCCGACTCCGCGAAAGCTGATCTACCCACTCCCGACATCATGATGATGAGTAGAGCAATGATGGTAACGCACACTTACATGTAGGACCTACAGTACACAGTGGGTACCGTGTTTCGATTGCATCTCCTGATTTTATATGAGATGCCCCAAATTATATGGGAAGTGAAAATGGGTCAGAAGGCATCTACAGTATCCCTTGCCCTCTGTGATGTGTAATCTCTACTGAACAGCACATGATGTAAAATCAGGCGCACTTTACAACAATGCAGTGAGAAGTGAGATCTGTCAAGACGTACAAAAAAGACGTCAAGGTGCCAAAGGTCGCTTCACGCCCAACTGCTCACAGGGGGCTGTGTGTATGTGTGTGTGTGTGTATGTGTATGAGTGTTTGTGTGTGTGTGTGTGTGTGTGTGTGTGTGTGACGCAAGTTGATATCTATAGAAACTGAAGATAAATAGTCAGCTGCTTATTATTGCTTGGTGGCAGTACATAGTGGTGCCTGAGCTGCTATCTAATCTGCTCTTACAATGCAAGAACCAACCACTACCCAGGTACAAAGAACACTCGTGCTATTTGCTCTGATTGATTACGTACAATACTGCGGGGTACGGTGAGCATGCAGACACATACAAAATGTGGGGACTGGTTCTTTTGGCAACCGTCTAGCTCACATAACCACTGATTTAACAGAAGATTTATAAAAAGCTTCGTTTCCTACATGTACCTCAATGGAATCCTGATCACTCTACCAACGACTTTCTACTACTAAAAAAATCTGACAAATGCAATGCAAATGAACATTTCCAGGCTACTGCCAAAACTACTGTTTGAAATGTATGTAATGATAAAGAGTGTGTCAGTAGTTTTGTTTTCATTTCATCATGTCCTTAAAGTGTCACTCAATCCTCTTTTCATGTCATGTATATAGCTGAGCTTGAGATGTTTTGAAGATGATTTTGAGATGGTAACATTTATGAATTTACTGTCATAGCCATCATTATATTGCTATATTGTCACAAATGCATACAATCCTTGGTCTTTCTCTCTAAAAATTAACAAGGCCACCATATAAACCATAAACCCTATTTTGATATTGCTAAATGATGCCATAATTAATGGACCACAAAATGCTAATAACTTCTTGTGATAATAGAATACTCCGGGGTAAGATCAACGATATCCTCATCACCAAAGGCTTGTAGGAATTGTAGAAAAACTACATGAACATGTATGAAGGCAAGCCAGAGTTACAGCAGACTGGTATAAAAACAAAACATTATAAATCACCTACGTACAACCTATGCATCAGTTAGCTTTACTCACATGTTCTTTGTTTTGTTTTGGTTTTTCTTTTGTACACAAGAAAAAGAAACAGTAACAACAACAACAGCTAAAGGTTTGGTCACTCATAAGCAATGAATAGTGCTAATTAATTGTCTCTGCAAATCTGTGACTCTTGCAGCTTTTGTTCTAAATCTCTTCACTCTAATTGGGGTGATATTCTCATTTCTAGATGCCCAATCATGGTGATTTGGAGGACATCTTTCTCAAAATTTGTTCAATTTGATTGCATGGCCAGTGCCTAAGATATGTTAGCACACCCACATCACTCTTTTGAACAATGAAAAGGACAAATGGGGAGAAAAAGGTACATGTACAGTATATTGTATCTCTGGAATATTGTCATACTGTAATTTACAACTGTACTCAGGGATCGATTCTGACATTCAATATATTCAAATACTACTATTTTTTTTAAGTACTATTACCCGGTAACATGGGAACAACGGATAGCTTGAATGGACAGTGGTAGTGCATGTACAAGCGCAGAGTTCTCCCTTGCCGATGCAGCATCTCTAACCATGACATGTCCATTCCAGTCAACTTCCTCCGTCCAGTAAGAGGATAAACTGACCTTCACCTGACACTACCACTGACCATCACATCCTCCCTGTCAGTCTGCATACAGAGAAACATCATTCCAGTATCTTGTTGACATGATGTCGTATACCTCTCCTCTCAGAAAGGCATCAACACCATCTTGAAGTGGTATGTAGGGTGACTTCAACTTTGGTGCTACGTTTTATACTGCTGGTGCTGTCTGCATATCAAGCTAACCTACTAGCACCGACAATCAGATCAATACATGCTACACCAATCACTACTATGTGTCTCTTTAACCATACCAAGTGTTACTATCTGTACATGAAGTATCTCATTTTGTATGCTTTGTTTGACACAAATGATGTGGAAGGAAGATTGAAGTGCCATAACTTTCTGAATCACATAGGGAGACCACATGCTTGCTTTTATCATTTTCTCTTCTTTTTTTTTCTTTTTTTTTGGGGGGGGGGGTGTATGGCTAACAAGAGAAAACTGCTCCAAAATCGGTAATATGCTCATTACTTATCAAATGACTGTGATCAATCTAGAGTAAAATCAACATTTGTTGTTTTTTTTTTCCTTTATGCTAAAAAGGTTACATGGTTTATAAGTGACATCTCTGTGGAGACAATACAATCCAAAAGTACAGGGTAGTAACTGGCGTCATGGAACAGGGAACCACTGGTACTACTGAGCTGTTTTGTACATCTAAGGTAGCCATGCATACTGAGTGCGTTGACCTCCCACTAAACAGTCAGAAATGTTTAAAACATTAGAACTAAAATTTCTCTTGAACCCTCACAGATCAACCAGTTCTGTCTCTCTGCTATTCATTCCACAGATTTACAGTAGGGGATGTGTTAACCTGACAAGAAATGACAGCCTACGACTATATCAGGCCTCGAATTTCACCAGTTTTAGGGACAGGCAATTTTTGTTTTTAGGGGCACTCTCTCTCAAAACTTTTTAAGGGCAGCAAAGAAAAGTTGCAGTAAGCATGGTAATTTGAGAGAGGCATTGCAGCAAGTAGACAGGGCATTGCGGCAAATTGCCTTTTGCCTCCCGCGTAATTCGAGGCCTGCTATATGTATGGTATACATACACTATATTGTACATAGTACACTGTACATATCACTTCACTTCTCCATTCAGATAACGCATAAAACTAGGAGTTATCCCAAACCTGACATTTTCACATTTGGGACTGTGTCATATAATGCAGTACATGTGAATATTAATTAACTAACTGTACACTATACACACTTTCGAGTCTGGATAAAGGCCATACAATGTTGTATGCATTCAATATTGCTTTGTCATACCGTTCTTAAAATGCTAATTTCTACCACTGGCCACTAGCCAACGGGACCAGCCAGGGCCACGATAGGGACTTTTAGATTTCGCATCCACGACGTGGACTGCCACGTGATGACGTCATTTCACGATATTGTGCATGCTCCAGATTTTCTGGCACGTCTAGCGCTAGAATCGAGAACTTGTCTTCGAAGGATTTCATGCCCTCCCAGATTGAGGACGAGCAGCGTGCGCAGCATGTATTTAGCACGACGATTATGACATCATCACATCTGTCGACTCGTACTCACCGTCGACTGAAATCTAAAATGGTTTTACTCTGGTGTCGATGGGAGTCAGCGGGAATGGTTGGCTCGCACTTTCAAGTGGCCTGACCGCTGTCGTGTCCACACAATCTAAAAGTCCCTAATGATACACCCATGACGTGTTACTGGACAACTATACACCTGTATCAAGACAGGATTTAGACGTAGCCAGTGTAACATGTACACTCTATTAAAACGTACATGTACAAGTGTGCACAATACAAATTTGGTTGTATCAGTTCTGGACTGTTATGGGGAGTGATTTCATAGTACCCAACTGTGTAGAATATGAATTGTGGTTGGTTAGGTTGACTTGGCTTTATTTGATTGCCGCTGCCTTCTGGACATTCATCTAGTACGTAAGTACATTTGTACATAGTCATGCACTATAGCCATGGATTTTTCAAAAAAGAAATCAATATGATGGTATTGTCATACTTGATATAATAATGAAAACAGATGGTGACTGATCTGCCATATATTCATTATTCATCACAGATTATGTATTTCAAATGCACACTTACATGTACATGTGGATGTACAATATAATAATTAGCCTCCATACAGTTCTCTTTCGCGTAGGGTAAGGACATTGATGGAACAAAATTGCATGTGGCCTATTATATTGCATGATTGTGCATACATTGTATGTCTAGTATGGTGCACCATTTACACAATGGTTAGTAATTAGTGACCTTGGAACCCCATCTACAGGGCTGCGGTGCCAATTTACCGCATTCACAGTCATGTGCTACACATGTGTCATATCGACAGTAATCCTGTTTACAAATGATTCCTCTTATGTTTGACTAAGATGCAGATAATCTACATATTTCCATTCTTACTGGTGCCTATCTACATGTAACTGGCTGATCCTTCCAAACAAGTTTTAGACTGAAATCTACATGTGTACATATTTTCCACATTATAAAAAAAAAAAGTTTAAAAAAAAGTTAAACACTTGTATTGTTTACCAATAGGAGTAGTGATTTAAAAAATGTTCGAGCTACCACATTTTATGCAAATGTGTTGGTCAGTTGAATCAACAAAACATCCTATAATATATAAATTTTACAATAAAGCCTAAAATATACGAAGATATCAGTATTTTTCTCAAGAAACCATAACTGTAGAGGGTTTATTCTACTAGTTCCACTACTGTTCACATTTTCCAACATTATACTGATTATACTGATTATCATTTTTACATTGAGTGTTTCTATCCCCAATCACATTCTAGAACTATTTTGAAGCATTCTGAATAGAAAGCAGGGTTTTGTTTCATCTGCAAATGGTAAATAATGTCTTTAAATGGCATCACACGACATACTGTACATGTATGTCTACATGTATGTACCTAACCACCCGCTGAACTTCTCGGCAAACTAGATAAAATGTATGTAATTAATAAAATGAGGGGTCATCTCAGCATGTTTGTTTGCATTTTAGAGCTTGCTGCCTATACAGAGCTGCCTTTTTTCTGGGTCACCAAAGGACACTGTTTAAAACCTAGCCACCACAACTCAGTGACAAGTACAAAATTTGCTGTCAAAGAGAAAATGATATCAACATGCACTCGAATGTAGGGGGATTAATGGTACTTTAATAATCAAAGCCAATGGCAATCTTGACGTTTATCAAAGCTATAAAGGAAACTACAGTCATATAGAAGGCCAAATATGAATGCACGGTGCTACTGCACATATGAAAGTATTACAAAAACAACAGTTGCTTATTTTTTTGTTTTGTTTTTTAAGTTCTACTGGCATAAAGTCTGTCACCACAGTTCTGGCTGAAGGACATCCAAAACACGATGCCATCTATAGTTTTCAACACAGGGAAGTTGGTGCCACTGGAGGGGAAATCCCTGTTGCTAAGATAGACCTTGCTTACTCAATCTTTTCGTGCATCCCTGAACTGGTAGGACAAGCGAGCGTATGGTGCAGAACCACCCTACAGCGTATTCAATTTAAGAGAATACATATGCATCTGTAATAATGAAAATAACCTCAAAGGGGTTTTTGCATGCTGCTGCAGTTGAATTGCTCATTATGATCAGTTCCCCCTCTGTACGCAATGCAAATGGCATTTCGCGTTGGTAGTCCCGAGAGCTTTTAAAGCATGAGTGATGACTCATGTCAATCAAATCAAATCTATTTCAAGATAAATGTCGTCTTGGATGTGGGCTTTTTCCTAGCAAAAAATACGTTATCATCTTGTGCAATCACAATTTATGAAACTCCAAAAAATTAATTAACAACTGAATAGTTCATAACTACTGGATGGATTGTCTGATTTTCCTCAAATTTCACTTATGTGTTTGCCAAATATTTCTGTATTCACTCAATCCACACACATGCAGGGATATTTGAGTTTCATTCCCCTTTAGCAAAATAAGTTTGATCAACCTATCACAAGAAATACAAATACAGGGGATGGGTGCACGAAGATCTCTGGTAGCAGTGTAGGCAGGGGACTTGCAATCTTTCTTTTATTGATATGCACACACCTGCCATCATCTTGAAAACTAGTTTGATTTTGAAAAATGACAACGTTCCACTGAGCTGAGACTCCAATGGTATAACATATACTGGAATGACGACACATAACATATGTTGTTGTTGTTGTTGGTTTTTTTTTTGAACATCACTCTGTTCGGAAGATGGGAGAGATACCTACAGGAGGTTGGAGGAGATAAAATTCCTGGATGATTCAGGCGGGAATGCAAGTACACACATATTGATACATGTCATACTGCACTCGAAAATCATTTCCGTCAGACCATTTGAGAGAATACTGAATAATCAGCCGGCACATCGCAAGCAGCCCTCTGTGTACACGTGATCCGCCCACGATACAACAGCATTACTGCTGCATGATATCCGCATCATCAAATATTTCGCTGGCACATTCTTTTATTTTTTTTCTTCCTACATAATTCTCAGGAGACTCAGCCAGCCAGATGAATGCAATACTATCATATAACACAGCAAAACAGAAAGAATTCTAGTGGCTGCTATGTATGCATTACAGGGATCATTTTGCAAGTATTGGTGTTCAGGGCCTTCATTTCCTTTTAATTACATGTGGGATGTCTCCATAACTCTGCTGATAATGAATGAGTGTATTGCCACTAAATAGTAGAATATGACATTAGCTAGCATCTCTTTATCTTCATGCCATTATTTCTGTGGTCACGATTTTGGTCTTCTTCACTATGCCATACTTTTCTTCAGTGTAATCCTTGCATTAGAGGCAATATCTGTACACAAATTTGTAAAATGAAGTGCTTTACAACACAAATTTACTGTACATTTGTATGTGTACATTGTATGTGTGTGTGTGCGTGTGTGTGTGTGTGTGTGTGTG
Organism: Diadema antillarum; assembly: GCF_040938485.1. NCBI lineage: Eukaryota > Metazoa > Echinodermata > Echinoidea > Diadematoida > Diadematidae > Diadema > Diadema antillarum. The sequence goes on from NW_027272847.1 coordinate 35,182, forward strand.
TGTGTGTGTGTGTGTCTGTCTGTCTGTCCCTAATAAACACTCTTTCCCTCTTTCTATTTTATTCGAGCACTGCGAAGGAACACTGACAGAAAGTTAAAAAAAAAAGAAAAAAGTGACAGTAAAACATGCTATTCATTTGCCTGTATTGGTGTAGACCTGTTCAGTTTGGGCATTGTTTTTTAATGTTTATGTCTACTGTATAAGCTGTGCCCAGATACATGTATTTTCGTGAATGAGGAGGTCTTGGATATTTTTTGGAAGAAGTTGTTTTCGCAAATTGAAACCTAGGCTTTTGTAAGTGTACTACAGTGCACTCCCGTTATAACAAACACGGTTATAACAAAATTCTGGTTACAACAAAAAATTCAGGTGCAACATTATCCACTTATTTTTATTGTTTATTTGTTCAGTTATAACAAAATTTTGATATAATAAAGGAAAATTGCCTGTCCTGAGGACTTAATCATAATGGGAGTCCACTGTATTACCCTAGCGCATGGCGACATTTTTGCATGTTGTTAAATTCGTGGTCCAACAGCGATTTGCGAAATTCACGAAAATTTAAACTCTCACAAAAGTAACAGCTAATACAGTATTTCAGCCATAACTGGGGGCTTCAGCATGCCTAACAGTTGATTTATGCACTAGGACCCTGTTTACAGTGCGAGGCTTGGCCGCGGCCGAGCCGCAGCCCGGCCCAGCCCCGCTTCAGTGTAAACGCGCAAAAGGCCAAATGCGAGGCCAAAATTGGCCTCGCATTTGGCCTCGCTCTGGAGGTGGTCTCGGCTGTGGCTCGGCCGCGGCCGAGCCCGGCCTTTTCTCAGTGTAAACGCAAACTGGGCCAAATGCGCGGCCAATTTCAGTCTGGCTTCCAAACCCTCTGCCTGTACTATTTCCCTAATCAGGATATTAACCCCCTCAACGTCGAAAACTAGCATAGTTTAAGGTGGTTTTGTCCTGCAAAGGATTTTTTCCTTCGACAAAGGTCTTTGCCTGAACGGCGACTTCGTCGACACGTTATTCAGTTGGCAAAGGGTCTGAAAACCAGACAATACCAAATTGCGTTTGTTTACAAGTAGAGCGCCACTATGACAAAATATTGAAAGGTTTGAATTAAAAGCGCGGCCAAGCCCAGCAGTGTAAACGGACAAAATTGCGGGGCTCGGCCACGGCCGAGCCCGGCCCCGCACTGTAAACGGGGTCTAAGATTGCAATCCACCTGACTCACTGCATATCCCATTTGTAATCATCTTTCCTTCTTTTTTCACGGAAGCCCCCTAGTCATGGCCGACATAAGTTACAGTGTTTTAAAACTGTAGGTCTACTGTGACAACAGGGGTGATGAAGCATTTGATCTACAGGACAGTTGCTGGTAGAAAGGAATGTACAATTTATTACACCACTTACACAGTAAAGTGTTCATCCCACTTAGGATTCCAAGTCTTCTTCACGACCTCTGTCTTGCGAGGCGGTTGGGAATCGACGACCATTTCCACATAGGGATCGCCCTTTCCACTGAAGAAGCTGCTGTTGTTGTCCTTCAGGTTTGCAGATTGTACTGGATTTAAAAAAAAAACAAACAAAGAAGAAAGGCAAAGACAATTAGACAGCCATGTAAATGAAATATAAGTCACACAAGTTCTGACCCATCAACACACATGCTCTGGGTATTCACAAGCAGTACAAATGTACAATCGTACTGACTACAGCTGCATGAAATACATGTATCAGTCAGTAATTTGATAAACATGATCACATTACAGTATTTGTTTTGTTTTCCTGTGGGGAGTGTAAGCAAATACTGTAAAAGTGGTTTCTTTCGCGTACAGAAACTTTCGCGGTTTCCATCGGTGCCGACTTTTTCGCGTGTGTTTAAATTCGCGGTCGGTAATGATAGCGTTGTAACAACCCAGGAGTTCAAAACATTTTCGCGTGATGTTAAATTCGCGGTTCAACCTCAAAGCGCGAAAATAAAACCACCGCGAAAGAAACCACTTATACAGTACCAAGCCACAGAGCATAATTTTTAGCACAATCAATAAATTCAGTGCAATGCTAAAAACCAAACAACATATGATTTGTGACACGTACGTTGTACAGCAATTATGTGATACATGTACAAGTTGTATAAAGAAGCTCTGTGACAAATCTGGGCACTGCACAGAATCTTGACAGCGCTGGTTGTAAAAATGCTGATATTAAAGACCTAATGTACATGTACAAGTACATTGTAGGCCTACAGTTTGTTCTCAGAGTACTCTAAATACTCTAACAGGTGAAAACTTTTGTGATTGAGATTATAATAAATTTTCTACACTCAAGATTTGACAAGCTACTGCTTTAAAAAGGGAATCTCTCCCCTAAAATTTAAATTTGAGAGATGTGAGAGCATGTCCTATAAAGAACTCTAGAAAAATTCTATCCCATCACAAAAAATGTCCCAAACTGTGAAATATTAATCACCAGTGCAGGCTGCAATAGTAGCCAGATCTGAAAATAGTAGCCACGCATAGACCATCGGTGTGTGCACGTTTCCTTCGTTCGCCTTCGTCTGCACACAGCTATTTCGATACTACTTTTGTATCTATCAGTATCGCCTCATCTAGCCAGATGTGCATCTGCATGAGTAGAGGCTGCCGCGGCTGCCTGGTCAGTGGCGCGGCGCGGCGTGGTAGCACCAACCTAGCTGCATATGTGGACATTTGCGTGCGTTTTTTGAGAGTATCGTAGTATACTGATCGTAAAGAAAATTATCGAACTACGCAATCGAATGCAGTCGATAAGGTCAAAAGACTACTCTTCGATCAAGGCGCATGTAATTTTTGGCATTTTAGAGATTACTCTATAAGTCTCTTTAAATTGCTATATCTCTGTATGTGGGTAATGTTGCACTCTTATATTTCATAGGGATATTACCAGTACAATAACCTACAATGTCAGAAAACTAAATTTCTGTGTACAGGGATACAGTACACTTTAAGCTTGCCGGAAATTTCTAGCCATTTGCTGTAGCATGGTAAAGATTGAACTATGTAAAGTGTAAAACCCCTTTCAGTAACTCTCTGGAGAGGGCCAGGCCCAAGCTAAAGGGCTTTTTACACTTGTGTTTCTTAACCCCGGACTTTCTCTGACCCAGGACTATCGTTAGTCCCGTACCAATTTTTTCAGCTTTTTACACTCGCCAATTAGTCCCGTACTATCTCTTGTCCGGGGCTAAGGAGAAAACTGACCTTTTTACACTCGTATTTCTTAGCCCCGGACTTTCCAAACCACATGAATATTCATAATTACGCTGTGTACTGTACACGTACACGCACGCACCGGCAGCACTTGATTACCTTGTTTCTGATTGGTCAGTGAGGGTCGGACTTCGTCTCCGTCACTTAGCCCAGGATTATTTTTTCGTTCTGTTTACACTCACTTGCTTGGCACCGCAATTGCGGTGCTAGCACCGTACTATCGGTGGGGCTAGCCCACTTTGGCAAAAACGAGTGTAAACAGAAAGTGGGCTAAGGATAGTCCCGTACCAACGGTGGGGCTAAGGCCCCCCCTTAGCCCCACCGTTGGTCCGGGGCTAAGCAAAAATTTACAAGTGTAAAAAGCCCTTAAGTCATAAAATGTTGTGTTTATGAATGGCGCTGGCCAAAATGGCCTACATCAGGCTCGGGCTACTTTGGTGCTGCTGTTATCAGCACCAGGCTAGCACTAGGCCCGAGCCAGGCACCGACCAAATGGTTTATGAATGACAGCAGCACTAGGCTCCGGCCAAAATTCCTTGGCTGTGCCTCCGCCAGAGCGCGCATTCAGCTACTATGGCAGCTACCTTACAAAATTGTATGTGGCCGAGTTTGTGAATAAGTCATTGTAAAAGTAGCGCAACTCTGCTACAAATAGGTATTAAACGCAATTTTTACTGTTTGGCGCAGGCTACTTTTAAAGCACATGCCAGGAGCTGGCCAAAAAGTACACGAGTTACTGAAAAGGGTATAATTGAAAATACAAGGGGAAGGCATGGGAATAAGAATGAACCTACTTCTGTTGTAACATCAGAATTTGGAACACATTGTATTAATAGACAGGCCTACTGTATGTGCGGTATATTACGTGGTGTTTCTATTTTCACTAATTAATATCATGAATGAACCCATGTGGGAAATTGCTAAAGTTTGCACTTTGAAAAGGAATAATAATTCTTTCTCATTCCGCCAATGTGGTTCTCCATCGCAACTTCAAGCATTTGCAAAAATGTCTTGCAAATCAAAATTCAAACACACACACACACACACACACACACACACACACAAAAGTGGCATTATACGGTAGTTCTGAATCTTCACAATAGTACAGTTGTAAGTACGACTTCTAAGCACGTTCATGTCGTGCACTTGAACCTCATTCCATGAAGAACATGTACATGTACATACACTACATGAGTAGCAAGAGCACTTGCAACATTAAGAGCACGTAAGTATTATGACAACAGCATGGTATTAACTAACTCTCTACTCTTTCAGCTTTACATGTACATGTAGCTAAAGAAGCTCCAGTTTAGCATAGTTCTTTACATTTACAGTACAAGCAGCATCATGTTTCATTCTTAGAGTAGTTTCTTGGATTAGGTTTATAGATCAATAGAAAAAAAAAGAAGAAAAAGCTGTCATTTGAGAAAGCTGCCAGCAGAAACAAAATGCACTATCATGGGGTTTATTCTCACTCATATGATATTAATCGAGTCTGCAAGCACGAGACTACAACTGACTGCGGCTTGTTGGTTTTCATACTTCGCATAAGGTTATCGTGTCAGCCAATACACGGACGGAGAATAAGACAACCGAGTGTGCGTTAAATGTCAGAGTGATGATGCGTGCCGTAGAGTATGCAAGACAAACACAGTTTGGCTTGTCCCCTTTCACATAATTCTACTTCCCATCATCATTGATGCTTTCTCCTATTAAATGGCTGCCTAAGCTCTGGCCATGAAGAGATGTCCCGACACACACGGCATAAGGGCAGAAACAGATCGATTCACAGGAAGATACTCCATCAACTGATAGAATAACTGTTACTTGAGCACCATAATGACATACTGTGCCCTTCTGGTGTTTTTTCTGTTTCCGTGTCTACGTTCTATTTCGAACGGTAAAAGAGAGCTTGTTTTGCAAGGTATTAACTGCAGACTGCAATAAAAACAGAAGACACCAGATACACATTTGATGCCCGATTATCTTCTGTGTCTGAACGTAGACTGGACTCATGTTTCTTTAATCCTCCTTTGGAAGATCATGTTCGACTAGAGAGTGCATGTTTGTCCTCTGAATGGCTTGCTCATGAAAACACTCGAGGAGGGAGAGCTCAGTTTGATGTTATATTCACTTCCAACCAACATAACCACTTTCCCTTCATGTACAGTGCCTATGCATACAATACACACATGTGTATGTTGTGTGCATGTTCTACATAATATACCAGTACTCTTACATGCATGCATACTGGGAGTGGTATGTTTGAATGATATAGGCCATGAAGTTCGCAACACAGCTGTTGTGTGGAATGTTGTTTGCTGTTTTCTGCCAGTCTTCACGAGATTCCTGTCAGCCTATGAATAGCCTGAGAATCTTTTATCATTACAAACACACTACAAAAACATGATTACATGTACATGTCAGACATTTTGGCCATCTGAAGATGATCTTGCACTTGGGTACATTGCTGGACCTTACTGGATTCTTTAGAATGTCTACAATATAATTGAAACATTGGTATAGGCCTAATGTCTTGATCTAAACAAGACATTACATGTACATGTATCAATATATTATGTATTATAACCCAACAACTACATGGTATTCAACTTCAATATTTACAATCATTTTTTTTTTTAAATCATCAGAGATGCATTTATCCTCCTTGAAAAATGAAAGGCAAAATAAATATTAAGAATAAGAGGCATCTCAGCCTGCATTGATTGAATGTACAGTTTGTAGACTACAAAGTACAAGTAGAATTTTCCTTTCTTACTTTGCAATATAGTACTTGTAAGAAATTCATTTCTTGATTTCCTTAACTCTGAGGTAGTCATTACTTTGGTGCCGTTTAGTACACTGCAGTAACTACATTGTAAATACACGATATGACTTCAATCACTTGTACGTGTACATTAAAGCATACGGAAAATATCAGGTAATCATTAGGCGCTTTGTAAGCCCAAACTATAATCACTATCATTAACATCATCATTATCATTTATTATTATTATCAATTGCTTCACCATGATACATGTATACTCAAAGGGCTTCATGCACCATGTTGGAATATGTTACACTTCATCTTAAATAGTCTTAGAACATGTATACTGAGTAAGTTACGATGGTTGAACCTTTTCTCTATCCCTGTAGATTTATAGTTTAACTGTCCAATAGTATCGAATCAAAAACTAAAAATCATAATTTTCCAGCCCAAGGCGCTCATTGGTAAACTCTAGAGGTAATCTTTAACTCTTCTTCGGTCATTGGCAATTAATAGATTATGTCATAAAGTTTATTCTGAGCTTGTACATCAGTATGTCTGACACACGTAAGTGAACCACCAACTCCTATCACTCGGTCACAAGAACAAACATACAGGATTTAGACTTCGCCCTGCAGAACTTGCGCTTTGCTATGGGAACCAACCGCGGCCGAGTATCGGGCAATATTTGCACACTATCTAAAACCTGATAATGCAATCACAACACTGTACGACAGACTGATAAGATAAAACACCAAACAAAACGATACAAAACAAGACTAGAGCAATTTGACTGACTGTGCAGTTGACAATGTTGCAAAAGTAAGCCTAGCTTCTTCTAATACAATCACTACTGTACAGTATGTAGGTCCTACATATCTTTAAGTTATCACATGGCACTAAGTCTAGTAACGTTTATGAGGAAGTTCATAAAGGATTGACTTACCTAGATCTTCTCTGTACTAAGGAAATATTTTGTGTACAAAATTGTTTCTATCTATCATCCCAAATAATAGTATCATTACGTTTACAGTGTGTACAGTGTACACTGTATGCCCAGAGTGGAACTTATGGCCAGAAAATGACATTTAGCATTCACCACTATCATTCAGAGAGATAATTCTCTATTTTTACCGTTCCCATCATGAAATATTACCATTGCACATTCCGACATGAAATACATAATTGAAAAAAAAAGCCTCTTTACAAAAGTTCAGTGACCTTTGACCTTGAGGGAAATTGCCTGAAATTTTACTAGCATACAGTGTACAATCTTGTATCAGATCTACAACTCATGCAACTTTCCCTGGACCAGGTACTATGAAAGTCAGTTGTTTTGTTTAATCTGAAATTGTGATAACGAAATGTGGGATGGACAGACAGACAGACATAGATTAAACCAACGGACAACCTGAAGCACACAGGTGTAATGCCTTCATCACTCTTCAGGGCAGAGGTATAAAAAACATAATACAGCAAAAACAACATAGAAAAACCTGAAACAAAATGCTATACAAAACATCTACATGTATAGGCCTACAAAGACACATTCATTTATAAACATATCCATACTAGCATCCAGTATTTACAGACATTGAATTTACAAAATACAAAAGAATCCTGACACAGTGTTACTAACAATGTACGTACAGTAGTTTCACTACTGTACCACATACAATTGTATTTCACAGTGGTCATGACAAAATGACTGATGCTGCCTACTGTGGATGCCCAATCTTCAAGCTTACGGTGGAAAAACACAGGCCACTTCTACTGTAGGCCAGCCATATTGTGGCTGTGATTTGCAAGGGTGTACAAGTACTATACATCAGCACATCCCCATTCATTTTGTACATTCATACAGAACACCGGGCACAAACCCTTGTACCTGATTGTTACAGATGAACCATGAGCACTGAATAAAACCAGCATGTCCCATACTTCATGTATACTCATGTGTACAGCCGCATACAAGTATTTATCTTTGATAAAAAAAAGGGGTTTAAATCTATTCTTTAAAAGTAATGAACTTCAGATTCTTTTTTTCCTATTCTCCTAAAAACCTAGCAATGAACTATTTTTACACTAAAATGGCTCTCTACAGATTAAGTCTTCAATGTGGTCAATACTTCACATCACATTCACAGGAAAGTGTTTACCATTTCCGCAATGCAGGAAGTAGTGTAAAAAACAAAAGTAGTGACCTCATCTGACCTTAAGCCCCTTTGGCAATTCCTAGAAAAAGATTCCTTTACTGTCTTCTTGCAGTAAAATATCTACTGTGTTCATTTGTGAATTGGTATTAAATTCAGCTTGTAAATTGTAGCTTTCAGACAGGACAACCCTGCCGCCCCCCCCCAAAAAAAAAACACCCTTAAAACAATTAAACAAACAAACATACATGTGCAAACAAACAAATTTCACATTTATCCTCAGATGACAATAAACACATAGCTGAATTTCAAATCAACAACCCCTCCCCTTCCCCTTCCCCCCCCCTCCCCCCCCCCAAAAAAAAAAGAAGATACATTTTGTAACCATTTAAAATCAGTTCTTATGAAGACATCACAAGGCGGCTTGGTAGTGTCCTTAGCCTGCAATACAGGTAATTTTCCTTCTTTTAATCTCCATCATTCAGAGTATAATTAACATCAGGAAGAGACTGATTTTCTGAAGAAAAAAAAAACACACTCCCCCTGGGCCGATGAATTAATTCTAAAAATAATAGAAACAATTTGTGTGAATCAAGGGCATTATATTCAATGGTTAGTTTAGACTACCTTAGTCACTGACACTGGAGATAATTCAGAGCTATTTTTCTTCACCACAATGTAGGTCATATCCATTAACAAGATTTCATGTCACGGCCAATGGCATATTTCCCCTGCACCTCAATAAATCTCGTAGCGAGACATATAAATTCAATGAAATCAGATTCCTGTGCTTGGGTCCTTATCGCCACTTCCGACCTGAGTTATCTAGATTGCAGCATCATCCCTGTGGAGAGCCTGGTTCCCCTAACACTGCATACATCCCCCCTAAAGACAAGCCGTGTTCGTGTCAACGGGAAACAATGTGTCACTCCGTGCCAACTACGACTTGTATCGCCTTCCTTCAGGAAAGGGAAACTAGCAAACTGAAGTGCGATAACTTTTGGTCTCTTGTCAAGCACAAGGGCCCACGTTGCAGAGTTCTGCTAATTGTGCTTCTTTTCCCTCCGTTCCACAGGAACACAAAATTTCCATGACAGCAGGCCTTAACTTTTGTTTAGTAGTCCACCTGGATGTTATCAATTTGGCACATTTATAAGCATAAACAACTAAACAATACATGGCTGCACCATAGAGGTACTCCTTATAAAATGTTGATGTACAGTCAGATATTTCTATTAAATGCACATGTCTGGTATTTAAGCCACAGTGTTTAATAGGACTCCTCTTCATTTCTACATTTCGTTGGGATTTCATTTTCTAATCAAAGTTGCTGACATCTCAGAGAACATACAATGTACGACTATATCTAAGTTTGACTCCACATGATGTGTATTGCATTGTTTCCTTCTCAAAAGTCTACAATTTCAAGAAACCCCCATGATGTCAGGGAGATTCCATTTACATTGAGCATTGCTTGGATTGAATGTAATCAGGGTGTGTGAGTCAGAAACATCTCCCCCACCCCCACTGTATGTACAACTGTAACAATACCATGAAAGATTTTGACAAAGTATATATAATCTACAGTTCTAATAGCAAAGCTAAAACACACAACAATTGAATGCATCTTCTGTTCGATATCTGCATAAGATATTATGTATCCATATATACTGGACATTATTAGCATAAAATCTAATGAATTCAGGGGACTTTTGAGTTTCATCGTAACCCTGAACATATTTAACAGTCCAGCACTGTAAGTGTGAATTTTATCTGCCACCTCGGGTGTCATCTGTTAGCATAAATCAATATATGCAGATCATCCACAATAGCTCTATAGGGTGGGTTACAACTTCCACTGATGAGCAGAATGTATGTACCTGCCTGAAAATTGCATAATACATGTACACTGTAGGCCCATTCTCCTTGGGGAGAAATTGTGACTTAAAAAGTCAGCAAGCTGCACGCCAATACATGACGACAGCCTACTATCCGTCTGGGGTGTAGTGATTAACATTTAGCCATCATATATATTTTGTGCAAGTTAATTTGCACATTCATACAGCAAATGTTGAGTGGAGTGCATGGGGCAAAATTCATGATTTTACTGTGCGTCAGTGTTCTGGTTGCAAATCATTATGACTCTACACTCAAAAAAAAAAATCAAACTTCTGTGTGCTATGTCACACATTTTACAGTACCTACAACCTGTAAATCATCATTTTGCATGCGTCTACTTCTTAACTGTCAGTAAATGACCCTTTTGACGAACTGTATATAAACGAGGAATGTTTTTGCATGCGTTGTAATTTCATAAATTTTGCGAGATCCATGTTTCGCGAAATCAAAATGCACACAAAAGTTTTGTCTACACTATAGGCATTGAATGTTAGAGGCAGCTCGCGAAAATTTAATGCCGCGAAAAAGGCCGTTGGCTCAAATTCGTGAAAATTTCATGCCGCGAAAATATTATGTTAATAGTATTAATTTTTTAGGTCCTTTCTCTCTCTCTCTCTCTCTCTCCCTTTTGTTGTTGTTGTTGTTGTCTGGACTGGAAGTGATGATCGTTGATCCTATGGAAATTGCAGCCTTTTTACCGGTATTCTCACGTAGATAGCCAAATGGAATGAATATCACCTCCTATGAACTGAGCGTCAAAAGAAAGCTCAAATTTTTGCAAATCAAGAAAAATAAGAAACTTGACATGGGAATACTGTTTGCTATAGGTTAAGTGCACAAACAGTAAAATGTACTGCACAACCAGAAATATTTGCAGCATTAAATTTTTTGTAAAATGGAGCCAACAGCCTTTTTCACGGATTAAATTTTTGGGAACTGCCACTTGCATTCAATTCATGACCACAGCGTAGACAAAAACTTTCAAAGTTTCATGTGCATTTTAATTTTGCCAATCTTTGCTCTGGCAAAATTCGCAAAATTACAATGCACATAAAAATTTCTGGTTTTACAGCAGACCTATTGAAATCACTGTGATACACGTTTGTACATGGGTACTTCATGTCTTAACTGCCCAATTGAAAGAACTTGTGAGAGTTTACATAGTACAAATAGTTTATAAAGTTTGTAAACTGATACAATGGAACTGCCCATATTTCATGTATTCTCAAGTTACTAATCAGTGCGTGGTTTCTGATCAATGAAACACAGCCTACAGTTTTGACAAGCACAAAAAGTGCTGAAGTAAAACTAAACAAAACAAAGAATATTTGTACAAAAGAACATCACAGAAAATAAAACTAGAGACAGCATAGACAACGAAAACTGCACCTGAGATCCACTTGTAGTTTGTACTTTGAGAGCCCCTGCACACAACAGCTGTGAAAGTTTTACAGTGACTCTCCACATTGTATTCACTCACAATTTTGTATGACTTTTACGATGATGTAGAAGGATTGCACTGTACTGTAAATCAAGTCAAATCATACATTCGAAATCATGAACGTTTTATTCATTTGGAAATGGAATAATTAAGTCACAGAAGTTTGAAGCATGACATTTTTCTGACAAACATTCGAGGTGCAATTTGCAGTTGGATGTCTATAAAATATCGTAACATTCTTTCTGTCACTAGTTCAGCAACTACAGTACATGTACAGTAGTCAAACCAGTCTATAGCGGCCATCCAAGGGAAACAACAAAACTGGCCGCTATAGACAGGTTTGTGGCCATTTTGAATTTCAACACTCTGCATTTCATAACAGAAAATATCGCATGTTATTCTTAATACAGAATAACAACCAGCAAATAAGTTTGCATGTGCAGCTAATATGGGCATTTTTGTTGTACATTTCACTTTCATTTTATCTTTTTTCTTCTTTGCCTGCTTCTGTACCATATTGTCCTTATTCAAAGGAACTTAATAAACGCTAATTACTCAGCATTTTAGTAAAATTCTAAGATGTTATTAGGAGTTGTCTTCGCCTTTGTAGCATCTATTGAGGGTGGCATTACTGAAGCCTAGATCAAATCTACCGGTAGTCAAGTTAGTGATAAGACGGCTTTTCGTGGCAAAGAGCTTCAATTAATTTTGTCAATCGTGTCTGTATGATTGTGACTGAGCTAGGACTCGGTAGAATTCACGCAATGAACGTAAAAGACATCGTATTCCTGGCTGATTTAACGGTTCAGCTAAATTTTTGTGGCCGCTATACCAAAGTACATATTTACCACGGGATACAAAGTGAGTGGCTGCTGGCCGCATTAGGCAGGTGGCCGCTATATAAAGGGTCCATAATACAGGAATTTCGTCCGGGGGATTTTTCAGTGGCCGCTACAAGCAGGTGGCGCTATATAGCGGTGGCCGCTAAGACAGGTTTGACTGTACATGTATAGCAACCCTTACCTACACCATTGCTACACATTGATCAAACTTTAGAATTCAAAATGCAAACAATAAAATGCCTTTATGCAATCTTTTTAAAAAGGTATCAAAATAGCTGCATTCAAAGTACAAAACAGCAGGATAATGATTGCGATCCATATCTCAAGATTTTTTGCAAGCATTTACACAGACAGAACTGGCGGAATAATGATCATGATCCAAATCTCAATGTTTTTATGCAAGTGTTCACGCGGACAGAAATATCCCGCTATTTGGCACATATGTATAGTGTGCTTCACTGCGTTTGCTTCCCCATGCCCTTTGTCCTTGCAAGTCACAGTGGTGTAGTGCGCATGCTGTTGGGATGTGTGCTTTGAATGATGGGATACTAATCTCCAGATTGATTGGTCCAGCGTTCACATGGTCACTGCGGGGTCAATTATCACGATAATTCAGAAATAAGCGCAAGATTTCTTGGGAATTGTATCGCGATGCTGATAGCGATAATTTTGGGATTTTTGTGTCCACATTGGCAAAAATCTCGAGATTTCAATCGTGTTGCAAATCTCAAGATTTGTATCCCTCTAATTTGCATATGTGTGTGAATCCCACTAATGAAGACTTTTGTGATATAGACATCCCAGGTTTTTAAATTCAACACCAGCACATCAATGCTCAAGTTAGCCAAGAAGCAGGAGTCTCCAGTATCCATAGGAGGCAATTGTCTCAAGTGGACAGAGAGATACGATAAGTGAAGATGAGGTCAAGATGGACATTACTCCTCCGATACGTTTCACAATATAGTACATAAATGAAACAGCAATCAAGCCTACTTTAATTGTTGGAATATATACATTGTACCTCCCAACAAATATTTGGCCATTTGGTGATTTGAAGAACATGATTACACGTCTGTGGTTTCGGTTTGCTTTCATAGGCACAACAGTTTTTTAGTTCAATTAGTAAAAAAGAAAAAAAAAGAAAAGATGTTTCAAAGCATCTTCCTGTATGAATTGTCTATCAATAGTGACCTGAAAGGAGTTACTTTGTATCTGACTTCAGGTGTACAGTCACTGTCAGAATGTTACGAGTGAAATGTCAAAGGAACAGTACCAGAGTGTCATTGGCTTTACACTATTTAACCAAAAAGGTTATGTGGACTGGGCTTATGCACGTAAGGATAGGTAAACTGTGGCACTTTATTCTACCGCGTCTTGGCAGATCGTGATGGGCCACGATGAAACACTGTTTCTAATCTCCAGGACTCCCCTGGCAGATTGGGAGCGCGTGCGCGCGCCGGTCACCATGTTTCTTTGAACTTCGGCTGAACTCGCCCCCGGAGAGGGTCTGCAACCTCTGCATCAGCAGGTTATTTTCAGCGGGACCAGTGGGGCAAGATGGCGGTGACTGGCACACAGCTCAGCATCCTCCCGCTTCTCCCTTCTCCCAGGGGGATACCTCTGCCAGCAATCTGCGTAATCACACTTACTCCAGCTCCCCTGCACGATTCCCCATCCTCCGCATCCCCCACCCATCCCCCCCCCCCCCCCACCTTTCCTCAATACTTCATCATGCTGCTCTTTACTGAACATGGCAACGGTGGGGCTTGGTTTTGCTTCCCCCTATTAAAAATGTTGTTAAAGTTTAATTAAAGCTGTATGTCTCTTTTAAAGGTCAAGTAGACGTTTAACAAACAGAATACATTAACAGAAATGGTCAGTCTTATTGAATTGGAAACAAAAAAAAAGTTAGAGAATTTCAATATTTCAGATGTATTCATCACCAACCCTCCCCCCTCAAAAAAAGAAAGTACTAATTGGTTAGTCACATCTTCATGAGCATATAAACACTCAACCGATATCACTGTCTCACAACTCTTCTATTGGTCTCTTTCTATTATATTACTAAAATCAAGTTTTTAGTAACTACTAAAATCATATCTTTAGTAACTGATTTAGGAACTACCCCTCAAAACTTATCATTGCTGAGTGAGTTATCATACAGTTGTAACTCTACGATAAGTGAGTTATCATAACTCTACGATAAAGTGACGCAATGGATGCAACTTATTCCACATCATTTCAAACAAGGACATTCGATTCAGAAAATCGGTATGAAGGTCAATGGGAGACATATGTGTTGACTGTATCATCATGTTATCTATCTTGAATGACTTTGATATCATTACTGTTCCATGAAAGAATATTAATTCTTTCAAGTTGTTCTCATTGCAACTGATTGATAAACTGCTTTTCATTGACATAAATACACACCCACTTTTCAGTGTTTTTTAGTAATGGCAATGCTAAAAATACACTTGTATATATCAATCAGTTGAAATAAAAACAATTTGACACAAGAATTATTAATTTGAATACACATGTGGTACCTGCTGCCATAGGGGATCAGAACCATCCCTAGCTATCAGGCAGAGGCTTGGTAGTCTACTGGATATGACGCCTGTACAGCAATCAGGAAGTTGTGGGTTTGAATCCCACCCGAGTACAATATGTATATATGGCCCATCACCTGATTTTTTTTAATTTTTATCATGACTACTACTTAAAAAAAACAACAACACTGAATGATTAATGCAATATCTAAATCAGTCAATTGCCAATCAGCAAATCAATCAGCTCTATGAAACCATTCATGCCTCATTTCCTACTCTATGTTCCACTTTCTATAAAACTTTATCATTTCATTTGTTTTATTTCACTCTACTATTCAACAGATGGTACGCCCATATTTACAGATTACCGATACCAAGAGATTACAATGGTACATTGTAGATGTTGTTGTTGCACTGCTTTGCTGCTTTGCTAATGTTTAATTCCCTTTCTCCCTTTCTTTTTTTTTTTTTTTTCAGATTGACCTTTTGGCAAGCTCTACTCAGGAAGTATCTAGAGTAATATCTGGGCTTGTCACTGGATAGATGTGTCATTATTGTCAATTCAGTTTGGTTGGACTCCAATCTTTTGACCACTGCGATGACATCATCTAACCAATCTATCGCTAAAAACACTGTCATGTTTGTTTTGATTGGTCGATAGTTAAGCAGATCAAATGACTGATAACAGTTTCCTCAATGCAGTCTTTTCGCCACAGCAGCAAGTTGCTAGCAAGTTTATAGCAAAAGGCCACTTCCTGCACTTCGACAAAATCTCACCAAACACCGTGCTAGAAAGAGATGCCAGTTGAGAAAAAAAAGACATTTCCTGCACAGATACATTTCTCCTCCATACATTCAGTCATATCATATGTTCCATTCAGCACCCCCTTCTAGTTTAAATCGCATGGTAACAGATCTACACTTGTACAGTACATACAGCAAGAATTAGCTCTGTTTTCCATGAACACTTTGTTTCAATTATGCAACTGGTGATATGCCCCAACTCTTGCTTTCGATGTTACAGACAACATACTGCAATGACGGACACACTGCAAAAAACAAAACAAAACAAAACACAACTCCCCCCCCCCCCGAATGCTTTTTAAATACATCCAAATACATCACACATGCAGTCATCATGCATTTATCTATTGAATTTGTTTGACAGAAGCGTTTCCTAATATATAGCATACATGGGCAGTCTGGTTTGAATTATCTTTAGAATTTACTTCTAAGAGGAAACTTACTTGTCACATGGAGTTGGGATAGTGGCCCACCGTCCTGTTCCGCCATGGTTGCTCTTCACGGAAAAGAAGTCTTCCGAAACCAAACTATTTCTGTATGACAACACCTGGATGATATAAATGAAGGAAAGATAGGTAGAGAGAGAGAGAAAAAAGACAAAAAAATATGGTTATTGGAAACAATACTGAAGTTGAGCCATCTTAGACATTTTATGATTTTTTGTGTGTGTTTTTTTGTGATGAGTGATAAGTGAGTATTGTCAGGCAATCAAAGTTCATTACTCCAATGTAGCCTGAACATGACCCCTAACCAACTTGACTTCAAACAAAAACAAGCAAACATAAACAAAGAAGTGGTCTACCTTAGAAATACATTGTATGAGTACCTCTGTCCTACCATTACACTGTTAGTAAGGCAGACCTGATCTGGTAAAAAAAATTGACTCCATTATCTGCCTCTTTAATGTACAACTTGTATGATTACACAAACATAAAGATTATGTGTAGAAGTTTCTTTAAATCTGAAAAACAAAAAAGTTTCACATGTGTTCATGAAACAGTGACATAATTCTCAAGAATTATGCAAACTATATGAAGTGACGATATCGTAGACTCATTGAGCTCTTCTACTGGTTCGTAAAAACAGGTTTCTGGTTATTCATTTTAATACTGTGGCAGCTACATCACTTTCCCTATTCGTGAGCACCATCATTGGTGAGTTCTTAAAACTGTAAGTAATCTTATGTGTATATGATTGATTGATTGAATGAATGAATGAATGAATGTTTTAAAGTAAATGTAATGAATGAATGATTAAAGTAAATGTAATTTGTAAGTCAATGTGAGGAAATTAGTGAGGCCATAAAAAATATGATATAAATTAGGCCATTAAATTTGGCTATCTGTGATCAAGAATAATACTTACATTTAGGGTATAATACATGTACACGTGTACCTTCCTTGTTGTACAATGTGTATACATGTATGTCCTATCTTACTTAAGCTTCCACCATTTTTTCATTTAACTTCCTTTATTACAGTCGCTTTGAACACAGTATGAGTTTTCTACAATTAAATACTGTCAATTCCCCACTCAATCATTATTATTATTATTATTATTATTATTATTATTATTATTATCATTATTATCATTATCATTACTATTTTTATTATTATTATTATTATTGATACTAACTGCAGATACAGGGATTCCAATTTCTCAAACAGCCTTGCAGTATTGTGAGAGCTGAAAAGGTTCAGTTTTGGTGGAAACTGTATTTTTTACCTTTCTTGCAATACCATAGGTACCTTGTATTCATGTAGTAATGCAATTTGGTTAAAATCAGTATTGTCCATGAAACCTGTTAGTATTTTTTGCCTTCCAAACCCTACAAAATACTGCAAAATGATAGCTGACGTCTCTGTTAACAGCATCCTGAAAAATACCTCATAATTTCTGTATTTTTTTTTTCCTACTATCAGAATGAACAAGTGATTGCCATGAAATTATTAAGCATATGACATTGAAATCATGTGCTGGAGCATAGCATAAACACTCCAGGTCATCTGTGCTTTTGCAACAGCCAGCACAGAAATGCATTGCATGTGACAAGCACATAAAAATTGTGAATTACACTTTCGAGTCCGCATTACAACCACACACTTATCGTTTTCTGTCATGAAAATTGCCCGACGAGAAATGTCATGGTCATAAATATCAGAAAGGTGGCCCAGTTCCTTCAGAAAAAAAAAAATACAAAGCAGCGGCACTGCTTTGATTTACGAGCCATTTGGTCTTTATACCACCGAAGACTACAACGTACCTTTGCACAACAATTCTGCGCATTGACAGAGAGAAAACGAGGGTAAGGGTGTGTGACATTTCGATGAATATAATCATATGGAATTATGCCACACGAATCCATCCCAACAAACACTGCGCTTTGCAGCAGTTGAACCTTACATCCTCGTATACACCTTTGCTGGAAACACTTTCCTAGTTTGAGCTGTATCTACGCATAGGCCTACCTCTTGATTATCACTATTCACCTCATGACAAGTATGAGTATAGCATTACAAGTTCTTTTCGAACGCCCCCTTAACAATAAGCATCCACTGTACAAGTTGCTCTTATACAGTACGATTGTGTGCACGTCTATCCATTGGATGTTTGATATACATTGCATTTTACCTGATCATAGGCAGACAAATATCATTCTGTAATGCACACACACACACACACACACAAGAGCTGAAGAACAAGAAAAAGAAGCAAAAAGCAAGTATGACATGACATCATTCAAGCCCAGAGTATATCACCATGGAAACAGTCTTTTTTTTTTTTTTTTTAATGAATCTGAGTGTAAGCAGAGCTGTGCATGTACCAAGGTAGCTAATCACATTACACAGTTAACTGTCTCTGCTCTCAAACTGACCTTTGTGTGAGGGCTGACACCCAATACCTACTACATTTGTACTGTAATGATCAGTCACTGTAATGATCAAATCCAGTATGGAATGATTATTATACTTCTGCAGTATAAACCGTACTGAGAACACATGTACTGTACCTTCTACAAAGAAGGTACAGTTGTACAGCTGCTGCCTGTATACACAATACTTAACACCCATTTGGTGCTCTGCTGTGAGAATGCACATTCGCTGCCATATTGAGAATACACGTTTTGTATTGGCATAGAGTTTATACCTTGTTGACACAAATGTCAGATTCATTGGAGTGTGAACAGTTAAAATCTGACAGAGAGAGATACAAGCTTACAATGAACAAATTCAGACAAGGTACATGTTCAATATGGCAGATATCACAGGAGCAATGAAGAGCCTATTAAAATGTACATTGTACATGCACTACTGAATGTTCGCGTGCATTTTGATTTCGCGAATTTTGCGAGTGCCAACATTTGCAAAATTAAAATGCAAGCGAAAGTTCTTGCCTACACAATATGCATTGGACGCCAGTGGCAATTCGCGAAAAATTTAATGCTGTGGGAAAGGTCATTGGCTCCAATTTCTGAAATTTTTACACTGCGAATATATTGTGTAACAGCAACTAACATTGTTCTGTTTCAGAATCTCTTCTGTTGCTATTAATGCTAATTATTCGGGGGGGGGGGGGGGGGTTACATCTACATATAGTCTTATGTAAGGGTACACCGTACACCATATTGTACAACACTTCCTTACCACGTTAAAGATGTAGTGATTCACACCATACTGCCAGGGATGCCAAGTTCAAAAAATTTTTATGAGTGAGATTTTCATGACTCGGCATCTTGGCGAGCGAATGTGCGCGCAAGCGAGGGTGTGGAATTGCAGACTTTGCCCGATGCGTGAGAAAAATGGGTGCCATGCGTGAGATCGTGAGACGACCCCTAAATGCTTGAGTCTCACTCAGAATGCGTGAGACTTGGTAGCTCTGTACTGCACATGCTCAGTTGATGTGAAGTTCTAGTACATCTGTAAGCACTACAGTGTATCCATTGAACATAAAAAAAAAAATTATCAGTATACATTGTACAGCTCACTTTGCTGCACTTTCAATGGGTTGTGTAACTGATTCTGTACAATGTACGAGTTCTATGATATGCAGTGCAGTGATCCACATTGCCACACAATAGCCATACTCATAGTCCCTCCCGTTTCCCCATCTCTCACTCTGTAACAGTATACCGCCATGGCAACCACAGTGCAATCTCAATTACGCAAAAACGAGGCATGATAATGACAAATGCACTCGTGCTAATTCTTAGAACTGTACCTTATTAAGTGTTCTGTGTATGATACGATAAAATTACACTGCACTGTATGAATAACCAGCAGCACAGATACAATTATACTGCATGGCATCTCTCTGGTAAATAGTACAGGTGATGCATTTCAACCGTGCCTGCATTTCATTAATCATTCATACTCTGACCACATGCATATTGCAGGCCGTGTCAGTTCAGTTAATCATGTACACTTTCTCTTACCCATCATGTTAACATAATGACACATGAATGAGCACTATGTGACAGTATGAAACATGTACTGTACTTTGACAAATTATACAATCGTGTATCTCCTACTGGGGCCTCTATTACATTGTAGGCTTAATCTGTACAAAATGCATTTTATAGTATATTCTCGTCACAAAATACTAAACATTATATCAAATTTGATGTACAAAAATGTACCATACTGGAGGCTGGCAGTCAAGTATATGGTCTCTTTCAATAAAACTTTTCAAAGGTTTCTTCAAAATTGGGGCAGAGTTTCCTTTTGAAAAGCTCTTTATGAGTCATTTCACGTCTAGACAGTAGACAAGGAGAGGAATAGGTGAATATTGTGTGGGATGCATGTCGAAGGTTCAAATCCCCAGTCACTTGCTTTTGATATCGAGGAGGGCATGTAGGTACTTTACATCTACTTATGATGGGGCAAATTTCCCTGCCAGTTGCAGTGTCTTTGGAAGCAGTTACCCAGGCTCTGTTACATTAATACAATGTAGTAATAAGAAATTCTAGTGGGAAATCTCGTATGCACCAGGCCGACTAGCTGCTAGCCAAGCTTAGTTTGATCTTTTGGCATTTCACAACTCTCAACACAGTATCTATGCAATGTATGTACAAAGGCCCTATAGATATGTATACATTGTACAGTCCACATTTCTGCAATCAAATAAGAATTTTTCATTGTGTCTCACTCCTGGGAATTATTACACTTGTACCTCCTTATCAAAACAACATGTAGGCCTACATGTAAATTCATTAGAAAAGCATAAGGGAGGGCCCCATGTCTACAACTGCAGAAAGTGACAGCTTGTTGCCTGTATGGTGAGTTGTCAAATCTTTTTGCTTTTTACATTTATTGATCACTTCCCTCTGACAAATGAAAAGTAAAGGTTGAAAGTTACACTGCATCTACCGACTTGTAGATCATACACAAATGAAGCTTTTTAAATTCAAAATACAAAGTAAGTACTGAATATACTCACCATCAGCTATACAACAGATCTAGTGTCTCCATGCACTCACAAATAGGCAGATGTTGTGAACAATCCTTGGACAATAGGCCCGTTCACACACAAGGGAAAAAGTGCGATTTAAAAATCGATTTTCTTATCGCGATCAAAATTTCGAAATTTTTTCCAGTGTGGACAGAAAAATCTCACTAATTACCGCGATCCTAATCGCGATCCAACTCGCACTATTAGTGCGATTTTTCAGAATAATCGCGATTATTTTGCCAAGCGTCGTGTGTGTGAGCGCGATCGAGATTCGGAAATCGGTATTTTTAATCCCATCGTTCGTAGCGCGTGCGAAACTCTATTGGGACTGCGGGGTCAGTCTTCGGTCATGCAAGATTCGCGCATGCGCAGTTTGGCCACTGATCGTTCTTTCCTTGCTGCGAAGTGCGATTTTTCCCTGTGTATGAACGGTCGAAAAAAAAAATCGAAATTTGGATCGCGATTGAAATTTCGATTTTCGTTGTTTGTGAACGGGCCTAATATGATCAGGGAGGTGGGAAGAGACCTCCCTGATATGATTCAGAGTGTACATGTACAGTGTATGATAAACCCAAAGATTTTGTTTTCACGGCTTGTCCACAAATAAAACACGAACTCCCCTTGCACGCATGACTGGCTAAATACTCTTAAAGGCATAATTTACCATTTGCAGATGAAACAAAAACCAAACATTAGTGCTTTAAAATGTGAGTTAGGGATAGAAACAACCACTGTAAAAATTTGAATCCGTATAATCGATGTTAAGTATTGTTAAGTACGCAAAATATGAACAATAGTTATAATAAGAATGCTTCCAAACTAAACCGTATACAGTTATGGTTTATTGAGAAAAATCCTGATATCTCCTCATATTTTAGTCTTTATTGCAAAAATTTTATATGGTAGGATGTTTTGTGATGCAACAGACCTACAAATATGCATCAAATGTGATATCTTGAATATTTTTGAAATCACTGCTCCCAAAGGTAAACTGGACCTTTAACAATCCACAGACAGTGAGGCTCTATGAAGGTTAGTGTACAACTGTGCGTAGTGCTAAAGACTTGTACAGTATGGCTTACACTGCTGCTTACACTGTATGTATGCAGCATGGAAGGAATACTGTATCAAAGCTGTTATTTTCGCAAGGGTTTACGCGAATTTAACAGCATGCTAAAATGCCACCATGCACTAGGGTAATAGCACAATTAAGATAGCCAAGGTTTCGAGTCGTGAAAACAACATCTCGCTAAAATGTCCGAGACCTCCTCATTCACGAAAATATCTGTAGACAAAAATAACAGCTTATACAGTACACACACATGAAAACCTATACAGAAGAGGGTGACACATGCGGAGCAACAAACAAAAATACTTGGCGTACAGTTACAAACGCAGTGAGTCTTATTTAAGCAGGATAGGAAGTGGCCCATTCACAGGTGTGTCTTGCAGCACCACTGAACACCCATCCACAACCACGACACGAGGCAAGTTGAATGACACTGGGCATAAATGGGGGTGGGGGCTCACCATTTTTTTTGACAGCTGGGGGAAAAAAGGAGGGAGGGTAGGGGTATGGGGAAACGGGTGCCTGGATCATTGGAAACAAATGCTGCTCATGTCATGACTCAACATCCAATTCTCCGCTTTCAGGAAGTGGAAAACGGGGATACTTCTAAACAGGTCCCCCAGCAGGACCTACCCCTATGTTGTCTTATATTTCTATTTTTTCTTTTTTGAATAAAGCATAGGCCTACCTGCTAAGGGAAAGAACCCTAATACAGACTAATGGTGTAATGGGAGAGCCTAGCCAGAGGGTCTTCTATGTCATCCACATAATACAATAGATGCTGCGGATGATAAGCCATAAACAACATGACGATACAAAGTGAAGGCCACATGGGCAGATGAATGCAAATTAGGTCTTCCGCAAAACCAGCACCATTAAAAGCTTCTGGGCGACAGCAGCAGATATCACCGAGTTGTAAGCAAACTTGTCATCCGTGACCAGTTCACCAATTCATAAGTTGAACAGATGAGCAACACACATTCTGTTAACATTTCAAGTCTACATAAATGTACGATACAACATGTACAAATACTTGTAATAAAGACTGATGGTAAACACATACAACGTACATGAAATGATGGGTCCTTCCTCTATGAAAATTCATAAAACACATCATTGATTGCTGTCATGGCAAAGGTTGGGGATTTTGACACTCAGACTTAAGTCATAATTTATGTTACATGTAATACAGGTTGTTCTTGTTTTTGTTTTTGAAAGGGACTCTCCTTCTGTAAAATGCTTAGAACATAATATCAAGGTGTTTGTTTTTTGTTTGTTTTTGAACATGTTCTTTATTAATTAAATTAGATTTTAAACTAATAATCAAGCTGTCAAGCACATCTAAGCATCTTACAATATGTACATACACTCTTATTGAGAGCACAGGCTCAGAACTACATGTACTCTGTACGTCTTAAAGGGATTGTATAGTTTTGGTTGAGACCTAATTTCAGGTTTCTTACATTTTTTGGTGAGATAATGAGAAACTTCTTATTAAATATGAAAGAGCATGTAATTCTATGAGGAATCCAACATTTGATGAAAATTGGTCTTGAAATGGCTGAGATATCCAAAAAAGAGCAATTCTAATGAAGTGTGGGACCCACACTTTATTACGATCGCCTTGTCTTACTTTGTTTTTTGATGTTTCAGTCATTCAAAACCCGATTTTCATCAAATAAACTTTGAATTCCTCTTAAAATGGTATGCTCTGTACTATATTATAAATGTTTTCTTGGTATCTCGCAAAAAGTTAAAAGCCCAATTCTCATCACCACCAATACTGTACTATCCCTTTAAGCTCTGGAAATCAATTTGCTCCCCTGCTACTGATGTATATTGTACATGTATTATATTAGTCTGTAGGCCTACTGTACACCTATGTCCTACAGCCATTGTTAATGCCCACGCAATACATGTAGGCAGTTCACATAGCTCACAGAATGTTTCAGTAGTCATGTACATGCATAACAGGCATTGTTTGACTGAGGGTAAATCTAATTGTGTCATGCTCTAAGCCGTTATAATGGAGCAAACTCGGGTACTCTACCATGTACAGTGTGTTCACACTTGTGTACAGTTATTGTATGTGTCAAGTCTTATGGTGACTCTGCCAACATAGAAGCAACTAACAACTTCATGTCTGGTTTATTTGTTGTCATTTTTGTGCAGTTTGAACACTGTGTTCTGCAGTTGTATACAGTCCCATCTTTTGTGTACAATCTAATACGAGGGGTTTCATCCACCTCCCCCTATTACAAGTAGGGCAGCACATGCAATATTTTTCTGCATGTGAACAAAAAGTGAGGGCTGCCCTGCCTGCCTCTGTAATTTTGCATTTTAATTGTTGTTTTGTTGTACAGAATGCGTGCATGTTGTTGTTGCTTTTTTAGGGGGGGATGTACTATAGTCATGTACAAAAGGAAAAAATGTGAAAAAAAAAAATTGGGGACAAAAAAATCACAACCCATGAATTTTAATTTCCAAAGATTCCGCCAAGAAGATTCCGTCAAGAAGGTTCTTGACCTTGACCCCCCCTTCCCGGTCCTGCAGCCCCCCCCCCCCCCCCCCCACATACACACTGAAAAACGTTCCTCGGCCCCTGCATATTGTAGGTCAAACTCATTTTGAATTTATCTTGCCTATAATTTCTGGAATGACAGTACTTCTACAAGTACATACACAATCTCTAGTATCTTAAAGCTCCCCCAAAATGTTTGCACTTAAAATTTTGGCGCTTGTTCAGTGAAGTGCAAAATATGCACTAAATTTCTATTCCCCCACCCCCACCATCGTATTCTACGTTTACAGAAGTATTTTAAAGGGATAGTACAGTATTGGTGGAGATGAGAATTGGGCTTTTAACTTTTTGTGAGATACCAAGAAAACACCTATGATATTGTACAGAACATACCATTTTAAGAAGAATTCAAAGTTTATATAATGAAAGTCGGGTTTGGAATGACTGAAACATCCAAAAACAAAGTAAAACAAAGCGATCGTAATAAAGTGTGGGTCCCAATTGGGGGATAATACTTTGTGTGGATTTTAGGGTCACAGGGTCAAAGGTCAAAGGTCACAGGTTATTTTGCGAAAAAAAAATTGAAATTTCATGTTTTTCTCCATATCTCGCAAATGGTTCAAGGTATCTTCATGGAACTTAGTATATATGCTTGTACTGATGGGCAGTGATTATCTAGGGAAGTTGGGGTCGTGGGTCAAAGGTCAGGGGGTCAAAGGTCAAGGTCAACTCCTCAAAATATCACTACTTTCCTTAGAATGCAATATGCCTGAAGGTTTTTTTTTTTATACTTGATGTATGGCATGTATTACCCAATATATATTTTTGGGGAAGTTTCTTGCCAAAAAGTCAAAGGTCAAAGGTCAAGTGAAAGTGCTAAATTGCACTTTTTCCTCCATATCTCGAAAGTAACTCCAGGTATCATCATGAAACTTACATATTTATGCATGTTCAACCTAACTCTTTTTAACTGTGAGGTCAAAGGTCAAAGGCCAGGTTTAGATAATGCTATTTTCCCATTTGATACTGAAATTATACTTTTCCTCAATACCTTGAAAATTACTCAATGCATAAACTTATAAAAGGGTCAAAAGTCAAGTAAAAATCATCAGTTTCCCAAATACCTGCACTCTGACATTTTAATCATTCATCCAATTGAACCTAGTTCTAGGAAAGTGAACATTCAGCACATTTGTGTCAAACCTGTCCTTTTAATATTTTGCCAGTTGTGTGAAACTGTCATCACACATTGTCAAGACATTGTACTATAGACCTATTAGGAGAACCATGCATTATGGCGGAGGCATATAAGTAGCCGTAGTGATATGTCTAGTTGGATATATTAGCCATTTCAAAAACAATTTTCATCAAATAAACGTTGAATTCCTCGTAGAATTACATGCTCTTTCATATTTCATAAGAGGTTTCTCACTATCTCACCGAAGAAATGTGAGAAACCTGAAATTAGGTCTCAACCGAAACTGTACGATCCCTTTAAGTGTCAAAACCAAGGACTGCAGCCTGCAGCTTTATGTTTCATGATACCCACAGGACACAATGTTCATTCATGATTCAGAACTGGTATTCAAACAATCATGCCGCATCTAACTGATTTCATTCCAAGCATTCACTGAGCTGAGCTGCTGACATTTCAATCAAAGTCACATTCTCCTCATCGATAAATTCGCCTACCCTACGTGTACAAGATGGTCAAATCGGCCAACTCGACGGCCACTGCTTGCAACAAAGAGGGTTCACGGTTCACCGAAGTGTTCAAACTCCTTGAAATAAAGCTATATCTGTACACAATACAGTGTTACAGCCTACTGAGCAGTAACAGGTAACTGTATACTTTTTATGTACATTATAAATTAGATTGGACCTCTAGCTAAAGCTAAGGCACAGTTCTGTACCTGTGACATAATAAAAGCCCTACCCATTGTTTGCTAGCAATAACAATATCTCTGTTCACTCTTTTGTTGCTTGCACAATGACTGCTTGCTACAATGTACGATGTCTCTGTTCAGTAACGTTATGTCTCTGGTCTCTGCTATCAAGTGCAATTCCACACTATTTTTAAGACGGCTGTTTAAAAATAGTTTAGAACAGAGTGATAGAGGTTTTCTCAAATCAGACGTTGTACCCTGTACACAGAAAGTAATGAATTTTAAAGTTTCATGGTTTTTAACCTACATGTAACAGTGATACAGGTAATAGTGGCAAACGCATACAGTACAATCCAATCATAATGAACATGGTTGCAACAAAACTCTACAACGAAACAAAAATCGAGGTCTAAAAATCATTATTCCATCTTTATATACTTTGTACTATTCAGCTATAATGAAAGAAAACTGCCAGTCCCCAGTATTTTGCTATTGAACAGGAGTGCACTGTACTCAAATTACAAGAGATAACAATTACATGTACAGTGTACAGTGTATGTAAGTTGATGATGTCACAGTTTCACAAGTTTCCTACTGATCTACACACAAATCTTCACTCACAACTTTTTGTTCAATGTTGTTCATGTTGTTTTTTTTCACATGATATCAATTCCAACAATAACCCACCTTACCATAGACATGATCTTGTTCATTAAGCTGGTAATTGGTACATTGTAACTTGTTTTATTTTATTTGGTTGGTTTTAGTTGTCTTTTTTTTTTTTTTTTTTTTTTTTGGGGGGGGGGGGGGGGGGGTAATTATGACCGTATCTAATGTGTATTGTAAAACATTGTCAAACGCACAGAAAGTTGGTATCGCATTCACCATCCCCTTTCATAGCTAAACTGGGTTCCCGTGGTCAATACATCTTTGTCTCTAATTTGTCACTATTCATAAAAAACCCAATAATAATAAAAAATAAATATAGGCAACTTTTGTTGAATTACATTGTATACTACACCTTATTTCATGTCCATTAATATTCAAATGCAATTCAAAAACTTGGCTTTTTTTTTTTCGTATACAGCTATGCAGCACAAAGGAATTAAATGGATATGAGCTGCTTTACTACTGTTGCATTATTGGCAATATAAATGCACATTAAGAAAAATGTTTGTGTGTGTGTGTAATAAACAAATACCTAGATTCTTTCTCCCTCTCCTCTTTTTTTTTCTTGTTTTAATTTTATGCATATGTCACATCTATAGGCAACCTGATAGAACAACATACTACATTTTACAGTGAATTGTGAAAGTAAACACTTCATTCATTCTTACGATCTAATTTGCAGTCAAAAGAGAAATATGACTTACACACAACCTTACATATATGTACTAAACACGTAAGTACTATCAAAGCCAACACACACTTTCTATTTTTATACATCTCGGGGTCTACAAAAGAAATCTTCATACTCTCCCTTCCCTTGAGAGTTAATCACACAAAACAAAAGTGCTAATTAAGGAGGATCTAGACTCTTCCTTTACAGGAAGGACCTAGGTAAACATTACTGTGTCTCAATTACTTTAGTTATAAAGAACAAGTTTGTACCTTTCCTGCTCTCCTCTGCCAAGTCAATATCATTTCCTGCTTGTGTTGCAAGTAGTGTGACTTGCTCACTTGACTTGGCCCATGGACGAAATAAAATATTCATAATCTGGTGGGAGGGGAGATTAGGGTAGCCAACTTGCATTACACTATACAGTGTACCTCTTCTCCTTCTTTTTTTATCTCCATGATGAAACTCAACTGTCATAAAAATTGCTCAGCCACCTTTACTTTGATGTTGCACACAGGGCAGCTGTTTGGTGTTTTTTTTTTTTTGGTTTTTTGGTTTTTTGGTTGTTTTTTTTAATGCAACTCTCATGCTACTGGTGAAAGTGCACTGATAGGACTTACTTGTATTTCAAGAGTGCCCCTGCATTATAAGCTTTTTCAAGTTATTGATGAACCATCAAAAACTAAATTGTATTCATCTTTGGTATATTACTTATGATCAGCAGAATTGGGTATGTTCCTGCTTACATGTAAAATGACTTTATGTATCTAAAGGCCAATAGATGTAATCAACATGTGCATGAGGAATAAACAAAAAACTTTTGGTTTGTGCCATCACAACATTTTTTTAAATAATTTATCTATTTATTCATTTATTATTTTTTTTTGATTGGCAGAAATTTCAAGGAATATAATTTAACTCGTTGAAGACGAGTCCCTACTCGAGCAAGCGTCTGTGGGAAATGTGTATTGCAGCAAAATCAAACCGTCCTCAATAGGCGTTTTCACATCAGCCCGATGTTTCCAAATAGCGCGCTATTTTCTGACTTGGGAAGTAAAAAAATATCTTGAGCTTGGATTTTTATCGGGCTGATGTGAAAACGCCTAATGGGTTAATTCGCACTGTTGCTATCATTCAACATCAATGTACAAACACCTGGTATGTAAATTATGAGTTCACCACTACACTTAGCAGGGCTGGCAGAACCATACAAAGGAATACATAAGGTGCCACCACTTTGCCCCCCCCCCCCACACACACAATCAACATAAAACACAAAACAAACACACAAAAACGTCTCACATCAGATTCTAAATATATGTTTAACTGCTTGGTGTAGTGGTCAGCATGTACAGTAGCACAGCCACTGACTGACTCAGCCTGTACTGATTCACCAGGGTCCCTCCTCACAAAAGGAACTTTCTTGCTCTCTGTTTTTTTCTCTCTCTTTCAAAAGAAAGAAAAGTATCTCATTGGTAGATATGTCAAGCAGTACAACCTGTAACTGTAGATCCTACTTAATAATTAGAGGTCAAGTCTTCATGTATACTACAGATTATCACTTACAATAAGTTGTAGATATGCTCTACAATTTGTATGTTAGTAGTGTAATTGGGTGTCTTTGTATGCTTCCACACTATGGTATTACTGCCCGGCATACTGGACAACATGGTAATTCCAGAAGCGCAAATCTCTGCGTAATAATGACATTCAATACGCACGGGACTTCAAAGACCAGCCTTACGATACTGAGCACTGAATGAGCCAAAATTCGCAAAAATGTGAGACACGAATGTAGAAATGCCAAGAAATTCACATTTCACCTCAGATTTTTATAGAAGAAGATGTCGATTTATCACAAGACTTTATTGCGTAAATTGTTCGAAATGTTCATGTTAGATCTTTTACAATACCATAGTACTGGGCCTCATTTGCCAATCTTTGTTGTCCGCTCGGTACGAATGTGCACAATGCATCATGGGTACATGTATGAATTGTGATTCTGGTACAAGGACAAGATGTGAAAGACGTCAATTATTCCATTACAAAAATTGTGTCTAGAGTTATAATGCGATTTTACACTGCACTTAAAGATAACTTTTTGTAGAGGGGCTAATTTGAGAGTGTGCATTTTCCAAAAATTGGAGTGAACAATGTACATAATCTTTTTTACATAAATTTGCTTAATTCGTATTAAGTTTTCAAGACTTTTTCAATTTTCTGCTGCAATTTTCAGGACTTTTTCTATTTTTTTTTTGGCCATATTAAATTTTACTGCACAGAATCTTACAGCTTGTATTACACAGGTCTAGAGTATGTGGAATTCAGAGCAACAGAAAAAAAGCATCTGGCGATACGAAGGACACTCTCCTGTCAGAATCACAAAGGGGTTGCCTTCTGAACACCTGGTGTTTACTCTGCTTTTCATTACCAAACCACTGTAAACGAACATCAACGTACAATTTCTATCTTTTCGCCGTCCCCACCACCATGCCGCTGGATGTAGACTCTAAACTAAAAGTTATGTCCTAACAACACAACACTCAACAGTTTGCATTTTATCCACATGCCACACAACCACATTGACTGGAGTCATTGCGAATCTACTTTTAATGTTACTGTGCAAAGCTGTGTTCATTTTTACAGCAGAAGCAGACTTGTGTATTTAGACTCTGCATTGACTGGGGAAGAGAACTCAACTGACAAGTAAACTAACGTTACATGTACGAAGTAACAGTTAGAATCTAGGCCTTGTAACATGTTATGTTATTACTTTCACTCCAAATTCCAGTTAACATAAATTTACAAACATAAAAAAAAAACATTGTCATGATTGTCGTTGACGTTAGTAAGTGGACCTCTCCTGACTAACGTAAATACTTTAAAACGTTACAATTTAACGTTACACATACCAAAGTCAAAGAATTTCAAAGAGAATAAAACGAAGGGAATATTTCTTCAACTTCGGCTGCTACACTGCTCCCTCCCGTAGGCGCAATACATAAATAGACTAGATGTTCTATATATTTTACAATGCTCTTTTTCCAATCGCTATCTCTTCCATAGACAACACTGCGACTGCACTGCATGGATATGTACGTAGATAACTATAACCAGGGTCAGGGAGGTGTCTCTCTTACACCTCCCTGCTATAACGTCAGTGTAGCCTATTTTTACACACTGAGAATGTACACAGGCAAAGCAAAAGTCGATTGAGACCCAACTGACCACACGAAGAAACATTCGTCGAACGAATTTTAAATCCCACGGAAGTGGTAAAATTTTAACCTATCAAAGTGCATGTTTTGCTAAATACGAGTACAAGCAGCATGTAAATACATCTTGCCGACATACGTACCGATTCTCAGGTCACAAGCTGTTGAACATAATTATAAATTCATTTAACAAATAGTCCAGTGATCATGACTGTTCGTTGTCTCCGGTATTCGTTTCAATGGGTTACATGTAACAAACACAAAATACGTGGGGGTTGGTCTGCCTGCGCTGCGTTCCGTTTATCGTACAGTCAGTTCCAGTGCCAGTCACAAGATGGATTCGTTAAAAAATAAAGAGATCACGTGATCAACTCACCGATGACGTGATGTTCCGGTGCTCTCAATAGAGGGCGACTTGACAGTTCCAATTACTCGTACAACGAAGTTGTCACCACGTTACCTTCCAATGGATTTTCATCATTATCCAGTATTTCTTTCTTCTTCTTTCTTTGTCTTCGTACAAGAAACTGCAGCAAAAAGGATTTCCTGTTATCTAGGAGTTTCATCTTTGAAGATGCTTTATTTTACGCAAAACTGCCGGGTGGGTGGGCTTGATCAGCCATGATCTCCGTATATCCACCCCACCCCACTAATGGACGATGTCGGAAGATGGTCTTCTTTCCGAAGTAAAGGACGAATAACACAAGAAAGAAAAATTAACGTCTAAAACGGGCCAAAATATACCTTGATGTACTGAACCATAAAAGTATCAACTAAAGTGCAAAGTATGCAGATTTATTTCCATATTCATATCTATACTCAATTCAATTCAATTCAAATTCAAAGGTTTTATTTTCACTTCTTTCAACAGAATGTACAAAAAGTATTCGACATGCGTTTGAAGTAATGATACATTATATCTATGTATCTTGTATCTGTGTAACTCGTATCTATATGTCTATATTATTCATTATTATCTATGTAACTTGTATCTATATGTCTATATTATTCATAATTATCTACATCTGGGCATTTCCACGGTAACTCACGTTACATTTTGAACTCAAAATTAGGTCGTTGAGATCAATATCCTTAAAACCTAATTAGTGATATGAGTTACTATTATATGTGAATGAGTATCATGCACCTCCATCCTACCTCACAGCAACATTACATCCACAGACTCTTATGAGAACTATGAGAAAAAACACTACAAATGTCGGTAACTCACGTTACATAATTTGGACATGCAAAAATTTGGCATGTCTTATATTCAAAAGTTTCCTCAAACAAGAAACAGAGAGACTTTAAAGTCTATTGTGTCAAAGTCATGGACTAACAACATACATCACAGAGTATGGTAAAAATTCAAACTGTCTTACATTCTCCAGGTATCGTCATGTGAAGCGGTAACTCACGTTACGGTAACTCACGTTACAGTTTGTCCACATGATCACAAGACGATTTTTTGTCTTAATAATCCAAAGAAAACTTACCAAGACAACTTTTTTTCACAAACAAACTCCATGAATAAAGAATCTAAATTGATTTGAACATTGATCTGACAGTAATTAATCCCATTCTATCCATGAGATTACCAAAAGGCAGGAAACTTTACATTTAGAATACCAACTTGAAGATAAATTTCATTTTTAATTGAGTCATTTTCCAAGCTTTCATTTGTACTGAGACAAAAATTGTATTCAACAAAATGATATGAAACAGAGTCTATTTCATTAAATTACACTCTTTTCCAGTTAACAAATGCATCAGAAATTGAGGATTTAATTGAGAATTTGATTTGATTGTTTTTTTATTTTACTAGATTTAAATGGATTTCAGGCTATCTAGATAAAACAAGTCATCCATAAACTATTCCATTTAATACACTGAGTCACGAGACTAGAGACCTGTACATGTTAGTCTGTGGAGAGTTTAAAGGTTCAGAAATGAATATTTCAATAAATCTTTTAACTTTTAAACAATATATATTATATTTTATATTCCAATTATTTGATAATTGTTTGAATAACTCGATAATCAATTGTTTGTATGTTTGATTTGTTTACAAATTCTTATACTAAACTGGTACAGAAATTAGACTTGAATTACAGAAACTGCAGATAAATTTTAGTTATCTGCTACCAGTATTGATCAGTTTAATAAAACATGTTCATAAATGTTTAAGCCTTAAAAAACAATGGCTGTGGTCTATGAAATGTCAAGTAGCCATAATTTAAATTGTACATACATGTAAAAAGTATACCAGTTTTTTCTAGAGTAATCAAGCAGACTGAAGCAGTAAATCCCAATGAAAAACATGAATAGTTAATATTTTGTGATCAGGAGGCTAACTATTAATATCACAAAATGTTGATAGTTTGCTTTAAGGTACATGACTGTCCAGCTCTTGAAGAAAATGTCTGATAATGAGGTTCACATTCAACAAGTTTTTGGTAATAGATCAGCATGTAAAGTAAATTATAGTAAACATGGAAAAGTTTCATTGTAGGATTTTGCAACAATATAGCTAAAACCTCAGAGTAGAATAGTATAAAACACATAAGCGTGTCAAATTCACAATGTTCAGTTCTCAAAAATCTCAGAAAAAACAGCAGGAAGCGAGCTCCAATCTTAAAATTCTGTTCATTCATGTACAGTGTAAATGTTTCAGCCTCATAAACAATGGCTTTGGTCTATACAGGTAGGTATAAACTATGAAATGTCAAATAGTAATCACTTGAATTACAAAAACAAGAACTTTTCAAGAGTAATCATGCAGTGATTATCCCAATCAGGAGGCTATTAATAGTTATCACAAAATTTTGAAAATTTGCTGGAACAAGGTCCATGCAGCTTTAGAAGAAATGTCTTTTAACAACTTTTGTAACAGATCAGTATACATGCACTGTAATATTAAATAGTAAATGTGGAACAGTTTCTTTCAGAAGTTAACATGTGATGAACATGTGTAATTGATACATTGTACATGTAGACCAGTTGGTTTGGTGATAGAGAGAGACCAAGAGAATAAAAATCTACTGGAAATAGAATCTTCATACAAGAGTTCAGTAATCATGTACTCATTGGTTACTTACAATCACAACCTTCATATCATTTCTTGGTATTAAAGAAAAATCATGTTGGTAACTCACGTTACATTGTGGTAACTCACGTTACATGGTAACTCACGTTACAATTTTAAGACCTCTGTTATGAGAATTTGAAGCAAAGACTATAAGTCCCATCATATTTCTTGGATGTGTGCTGCATAGTTATTTGATAATCCAAAATACCATGTCTCAGTTGGGCATAGTAAAATTGCTAGGTTAAAAAGTTCATGTTTCGGTAACTCACGTTACAGCAGCTTCTCGAGCTATGTAAGAGCACGCTGCTGTCCGAAGTACATATCTTATATCGAGGTCTCCACTTTATTTACTGCTAGATCAACATATTTTTGATTTGTAAAACCAAACAAAGTTTGATTTGAGCCTCAAATATAAAAAATTATCACAAAGAGCAACAGAAATGCATTCTTAGGAATTTTTAGGTCAAAAAATGCTTTCTGGTTTCAAAAGGTATAAAAATGCACAAAAGGGAACTTTTCCTAAAGGTAAAGTTGGTTTCACACACTTCAAACTATGGCTAACAAAGTAAGATTATCAGTTGTCCTGAAATATGCGGGTAAAATTTTGGTGGTCATGTCGCACAACTCACGGAAATGCCCATCTATATCTAAATCTATCTATCGCTGTTTCTCTCATTTATCACACACTCAGCAAATAAAGGAAAGTAAACACTTTTTCGAGTTCAGAATATTTTCATAGAATATTTCGATGAAAATCAATGTATTATATATCATATCAAAGGTAATTTAATTGACTATCAACCTAGTAGGTCAATATAAAGGGAAACGTTTGGGCATGAGTGAACACGTTCGTTTTTGTCCTCCAAGGCATAAAAGTAAATATTGCAAAAATTGACATTAATATTTTTGTCTTTCATTTACAAGTGCCCTTCAAGATAGCAATGATAACAAAAAACCAGTTTAACATAATGAGAGACATGAATGAAATAGTAAAGAAAAAAGTTTTGTTTCCCTTTATCCCTTTATAACATCAAACAAAATCAAAGTTGCTGTTGTTGTGTTTTAAAGAAAGAAGAGAGAGAAAAAGGGGCCTTATAGAACACATAATTTGCCCCAGACAATACTGACATAAATCAAACATGAATATTAGACGTGGTTATGTCTCCACGAGGGAGCTCATAAAGTCTCCACGAGGGACCTCATATTGGAAGTCTCCGCAAGGGAGCTCATATTGGATGTCTCCGCAAGGGAGCTTATACAAAATAACTCCACAAAGGAGCTTATGCAAATTTTAATTATTATGGTAGCCTTTATTGATATTTTGGGCTTCAAAGATATCATAAAGATCATAGGTATATTTTTGCAACTGAATTCATGTTTTTCATTGTGTTAAATTTGTCTTTTGTTCTTAGTGTTTCATGGAAGAGCATTTACGCATGAATGGCAACTTGCTCTTTTTTTGAAATTTTTACTTTTGTGCCTTGGGTTAAGAGGAAAACAAAGGTGTTCACTCATACGTAAAATTTCCCTTTTTATTGACTTACCAAGTTGATAGCCAATTAAATCACCTTTTATATGGTATGTAATACATTAACATTTAGCAAAACATTTTATGAGAAATAAACTTGAAAAAGTGTTTACTTTTTTTTGTGCTGAGTGTATGTCATACGTATAGAGAGGGCAGCGTTGCCAGGTTCCATCAGAACAAAATCCTCAAAAGGCATGTGAAAAATCACCAAAAGTCATAAAAAATCACCAAATTTGAAAAATTTTAGTTTCGGCTTCAATTTCAAGACAACTGACGTCAATAAACCTGCAAACACTCTGCATAATTGCATTGCGCGAGTCTCGGTGCAATTTACGCCGCGCCGTATACACATTAAATGCTTATGAAATCTTTTATCTATGGATAGTATTCAGTGTGGGAGTGACAAAATATGCACAGATTGTTGTTTCTACAGGAAATTGTAATGTGTACATGTGTACTTGATCGCGATATAAGGGGAGAACTTCGGGCAAAATGCATTTTCGTTTTCATTCAATCACCAAAAAATTACCAAAAAACACCAAATTTTGATTTGGTTACCAGGCTAAAATTTTGTCACCAAACAATTAAAAAATCACAAAATTTCACCCTTTTTGGTTACCAAAATCACCATCTGGGCCCCATTTCATAAAAAGTTGATATGATAGCAACTCTTGCTGGAATGACTATTGTCATAGTAACGACAAGAATCCCGCTTCCTGATTGGCTGTTGCTATTGGAAGTTGTCATTCCACCAAGAGTTGACATACTAACATCTTTTATGAAATGGGGCCCAGGCAACGCTGATGAGAGGGAGGGAGATGGAGAGAGATATAGTATACCTGCTATAATTCACATATGTGCACATTTTGTGCTTTCTCGTCATTGGCAGACCAGGGGAGTTTCATAAAGTTGTTCGTAAAGTTACGAACGTTAAGAACGACTGATGATCAGTTCTTGTGCTGGATTATGGAAATTCTGGTGAGTATAGCACATCAGAACTGATCACCAGTCGTTCGTAACTTTACGAACAGCTTTATGAAACAGGGCCCAGGTCTGTATAGATAAGAAAATTATACGAGAAAGGTAAGACTGGTAATTTTGAGTATCCTATTCTATGACGAAGTTATTTTGTGTGCCACAAACGTGAGCAGGGCCTGCTTCTAAGAACACAATTGACTCAACACACCAATGAAAGGATTATAATGTTTCTGTTTTTCTGGAAGTTGAATAACAACGTATAATCTTATTTTTTTTTGAGAGAGAAAATTTTCTAATTATTTAATCCGAAGTGTGCTCAAGATAAATGAATTTCAGTTCTTTAGAAATGCAAAAGCTCTTTATTTATTAGCTAATGCGGGAGGGGCATATATAGACCCTATATTCGATCTTTAAATAATTTGAGTAGCAGGCCATAAATGAGAAAGTCACACAGCTATCAAATTAGTATACTGTTTTATCGGATAACAAACATATTGTATTACTTTGTGCAGTGATTTTTTTCTCAATAATCAAAAAAGGTGCATCTGAATATAGAACTTTATTCAAATTATCCAACAGACTTAGATATCAGATTTTCAAGAAATTTAGTTTGATCAGCAATATTATTGATAAGTTCAAGTCATTGTTGAAAACTTATCTGTTTACTCAACTTTAATTATATTGTTTTGCTGCTGCATGTTATATCTTAATACGTATATTTACATAATGCTGTATTTTATTTTAATGTCATACTTCTTTTTTTTTTCCCGGATCGATGCGCTTAGAAACATCAGTATTAAGGGCTATATAAATGTTATTCATTATCATTATCATTTATCATTGAAAACATGTACTCAACAACAACAAACAACAAAATGAATAGTTAGTTTGTTATGAATAATTTTTTTAAGAAACCTAAACAAATAAGATACATTTTCTTCTTTTACTTTATTATTGAAAGGTGTCGAAATGCACCAATAAAAGTGTTGCATTCCAGATTGTTGCATTACAATAAAAAAGAAGAAGCAAAACCCTCGTTTTCGCAAGCCCCCCCCCCCCCCCGACATTATCATCTCATCTGATTTGATGGCTGTTCATTGGACTCTGATGGGAAATCTCTAAATCACATCTGGTTCTAGAGAATTTTTGTTTTAAACAATTTCCTAAATTAGGATCTTTTGCCCCTCTCCCTCGACTTGGTGACGCACCCTTCCAACAAAATAAATTTCTATTACTACTCTGGGGATGCTATACCTGGCACGTTTGGTGAAAATCTGTCTGTATGATATAGGGTTTTCAAGAAAGAGCTTAAAATGTGAAAGTTTTGCCCCATTCCCCCCCCCCCCCCCCGGCGCCTTGCTGGATCCACTATGAGAAAGTTTAAACTAGAGTTAATGTCTTCATATACAGCACTAACTTAGCTCTATCTTCCTTTTGTTTGTTTGGTTTTTTTTTGCTAAAAAAAGAAGAAAAAAAAAAGGAAAAAAGACTAAAACAAAATCCATATGGAATCAAATGAGGAATGGATAGGAATGTTTTCAAAATTTACAACAAATTGCAATAAGTAACAAGGATGATGACATAGCAGCCTCACCATATAAGACTGCATGCAGTTGGGGCTCAAGGAAGCAGGACGAAAGAATTAAGAAGGCATGCATAGATTCTACACCTGATGAAATTTTTAAACATGCGGTATTATAACATGGAATTACATTGCTACATTAACAATTCTGAAATACATGACTGTGAGTCTGCTATGAATCAACATTGCTCAGTGTAATTTCAGAGTGTTGACATCTCTGCTCAAGGACCACAATAAATTCCACAATAATCTATTCGTGGAGCTGTCGATTTATGTAATAAATGATGTGAAATTATAAAGATAGTCTGGTCATGCCCCTTAACAAGTTCGGAATCTTATCATCCTATCCTAAAGTGATAAGGTCATAACGTCTCCTGGCAAGTGGATTCGCCTTCATACATACCGTATGTAATGTAATCATTATACGTCACACACACATCAACTCCCCCCCCCCCCAGTGCATTAATACACTATACTTTTGTATTTATTTACTCAGAAATTGGTTAACAGTGTTCATCTTCTCATCATATTGTTGATTTTCATGATTTTATTTATCTACCTTAATATTCATTTATTTGTTCACTTGATTATTACGATTTTTTTTCCAGCTGAAGAGGCCAGAGAGAGAGAGTCTTTTGGCATGATGTCTTTGGTATGCCCCATCAGTTATTTTCGTATACTTGTGAATTTACTGCTGGAAGAGAGGCGAGTATCTGATAATCAAATATGCGGATGATGCAGTGATTTCAGGGTATTCAATGTGGATAGATTGATCGATTATTCAAGTGGTTGGTTCCGCATTACTTTGTTCATTGCGGGAACAAAATGAAAGATGTGATATAGATTTCAACAACACTGATAGGATCTTAAAGAGTTCAGGAAATTGTATTATTATGTATAATACCAGTTTATTCACAACAGCCCGCACAAGATATCAGGAAGAATGATTTGGGTTTGCTGCTATTTTGTCTACGTGAGCTGAAAAAAAATCAAACAACCATCAAAAGATCCTTCTCAGTGGTATAGAAGACGAAATGAGGAACTTTGATATGTAAGACAGTATAAAAGCGGCTTGATTAAGGCTACCGGTACCCACGCTGCGGAGCTGTACGTCCGACAGACCTTTTCTCTATGTTGTGGGAGAGAGAAGGCTACGCATAACCGCATTTTACGCTGTACCAGGGCTGTTTCCAGTGAATGAGGTAATTTTTGTTGTAGTTTTCATATTATGATTATCACTGGAGATATTACGATGTATACCTTTGAGCTAGCTTGACCTCGGCACTACGCTTTCTAGTCTAGTAAGTGTCTCGACTGACACCGGCATACAAACACTACAGTCCCAGATGTACATGTTCGCGTGTGGATGACACTGAAATGCGCATAGCGTAGGGTAGGTCCAATTGTATGACTTACTTAGATTTCTACTTGTCCAGCACATGCACTGCACAACTACCACAGAAGAGCTATAAGTGAGTATAAAAACAGTTAAGAGAGAAAGGCCTACTTCTTTTATCACAACATGAAAGTCCCACCTCATTTCTAAGTTGGACTGCGACTGGATTTACCAGCACGCAGCAGAGTAACTAACTACACGCAGCCGCTGTCGCTTCACGACAGCGGCTGCACGTCTACTCCTTCGCAGAGGTTGTTATTTTTCAGCGATGGGTGTATGTTTCCTTCATGAATATCTTTATTAATTGTGGAAAACTAAAATATAAGGAATCCCCGTAATCTATGATAATCATTCAATAATCGGTATGCGTATAATTACGTCAAAAACCCACCGAAATCCGTCCTTAAAATCAGGTCTGTAAGCGTCCGTATTGCTTCACTCCTCATCTTCTGCGTGTTATTGAATGGCAATCACTCTCCTATACTACAATGTAGCTAGTCGGAGCGGAAGTGGATGAGCTAGTCGGAGCGGAAGTGACGTCAAATCATGAGAGCAGCACGTGCGGAAATACACGTACATAGAAGACGACAAGCTTTACGTAACACACGAAACGCACGGGCGTACGTAAAATGCTGCCATGGTACCTAGGGTTGAGCGTTCGTGGTAGTTCGTTGATTTTGTGAATCATCGCACAATCTACTCCGAAAAATTCAACAATAAGGTTTGGATACCAACAAAACACCAAATTCAACTCAACCATCAGCAAAATACGATATAGGTGGGTGGTATTACTGTTAAAATCAAACAAAATAAAAGACATTTTTTGTGGTCTTGCCGTCAAAAGCGACGGTCGTTTACAACGTTTAAACACTAGTACATGTCAGACTGCTGTGCTTTGCACAGCGGTCTGGTCAGGCTACCAGCAGAGTCCAGTGCAGAGAAAAGAGAGTCCATCGGCATCGCATTGCGCATTGAATATTGTGTCCAAACTGGGCAAAGAAGCCCTTTCTTAATTGAGTCCTCTTATTCAAAGATGTAAGGGTGATCTTTCTTCATTTGTATTTCAGTATCTAAGCAAGATGGTCTTTTTGTGCACAGATAATTTGGCTTGATTGTTCAAGTATGATTTATGATGTTTCATGGTTCTGTCTATCACTGTCTAGCGGCTAAGTGGGTTTGGAGACGTGATCCACCAAGATGTACGCCTTTCATAGAGAGGTGCACCCTCCTACCGGGGTGGAGCACTGCGTCTACTGCCACTTTTTCACCCAGGACCAGCAGAATCTTGTCGTCGCTAAGGGCTCTGAGCTGACTGTCTATTCTATGATTACCGTTGACTCCAACAAACCAGCAGACAAAGGTAGGGCCTAGGGCAGTTCATCCTTGATACTGATAGCACTCTCACACTTTTCTAAAGTAGGCTGCAATAACAAGAATGAAATCAAACATCAGACCTAAAATAGGTGATATTAAGATTTCATGTGTTTCATGAAGCAGTTACATTACTAGCAACCTTGAAAATGCAGATTAGGAGTAGTGAGGATACCATTGCATTATAAAGTCTTCAATTTAGCTTTGCACAAATGTTTGTTTTGTTTTGTTTTTTTCATTTGGAAATGTTGTCTTTATGGTATGAGGATATGCTAAGTCTCCAGAATGAGGTTAATCCCGATTTCTGTGACCACCCAGTGAGGTCAAGCTTGACAAAACAATAATAGGAATCATAATAGTTTGGGGGTAATGTTTTAATTGTTGAATGTAAAAAGGCAAAGTAGGTGATCTATCTTACTCGAAGAGTTGTGCAAGTTTTTAAAGGAATGCAGAGAGCAATGAGGCTTTATCGTATTTCTCCCACTTCCAAGATTCAAAGCCCAAGCAGAAGCTGGAGCAAGCCGCCTCCTTCCGCCTCTATGGGCAGGTGATGTCCATGAAGACTGCCCAGGTGACAGGCTCAGGAAGAGATGCACTCCTGCTCAGCTTTATGAATGCTAAGGTAAAAGGTCACCCCCCCCCCCCCCCCCCCCATGTACATGTCTCCTTACCTTGTCCAGGCCTTATCAGAAATCATCAACTTTATAAATTTTAAAACACCATATATTTAGCGAGTCTAATTTTTTTGCGAAGTCAAACTTCTGGACAATTTTGTGAATGGTTAAATTCACCATCGTAGAGTACAGTAAATTAATGGAGAAATGCATGCCTGCACTCACATTCATATCGGGATCAGACTTAGTATTTTTGCTCGTCAAATTTGCGAATAGCAACCAACCCATGAAATTTGCTTACAAAAAACCTCACAAAATATATGGCATATACAGTATTGATGAAAAGCAGTGCAAGCGCAACAGAGCTTGATGTATCACTAATAGTGATGAATTGACTTTAGAAAAAAAAACAACAATTTTATTAACCTGCATTTTTGGATGTAGTTTGTTATATCATTAACCATTATCTATAGCAATAAACTGTTCTCTACTTGTAAATTTTTGAACTTTGAAGAGGAAAATGTAAAGAGGAAAGGTAGGAGGAATCAGACATTTGTAAAACTTGTGGAGATTTGCCATACTGAGTGGAATGGGAGGGGAAAAAAAAAAGATGACGCTTGATATAGAAAAGTTTTATAAACATAGAAATAAAAATATCTCAAATATCTCAGGAACAGTACATACATGTATTTGGGTTGTCATACCTGTAAAGATTTTATATATGGCTTATGTATATGTGACAAATGAATAAATATGTATGCAACACTTCCTGTTGTAAAGATTAGGATTATTCTTAGTGATTCCCTTTCATGTAATCAATGATTTTAATCCATATGACAATGGCCATATCCTTCATTGTTTATCTGAAAGTGAAATGTTGATTGATATAATTAATCTTTCTGATTGCAGCTCTCTATTGTTGAGTACGACCCCAGTATGCATGACCTCAAGACTGTGTCCATGCATTACTTTGAGGATGACGAATCAAAGGTAACAATTTAATTTGCTCTATTTTGTTTTGCCTGCATAGTGTAATGGAATGGGTCTGCTACCACTTTTAATTTTCCACAACTTTCATTTATCCCTTTAATAGATTTTACACGAGAAATATAATTTTTTTCTTGTGGAAGAACAATTTTTGTAATTGTTGAGTGATTGATTATTTATTTTATTTCTTTTTATTCATTAATGTTTTTTTTTGCTCTCCCTAATTTCTGAAACTTTAGGATTGGGCATTTTTCTTTATAATGAAGCTCTCTGTGTATTCTGATTTTACTCCTTTGATATGAGAATAAATTGAGCATAAATGTAGCTTGAAATTGTACAGTATACACTAGTTGTGGAAATTGACAATTGTCTGTCACATTAATAGATTTGACACTCATCGAAATTTTTAGTCTGGTAATAATAATAAAAATGGTTATAGTTATAGTTATTGTTTTGATTGGTTATCTACCAGTAGTAGGGATGAGTCAGGTAGTGATGATCAAAATTATTATTGTAATATAAAATGATTATTGTGTTGATGATGATAATGACAATACCATAATTATTTGTTACTGCTCAAAAATATCACATGCGGCCACCACTATTTGTTTGCTGTGTAATCCCACCACAGGAGGGGTCTTTCCGCAACATTCACCACCCCCATGTAAGAGTGGATCCTGACCAGCGCTGCGCCATCATGTTGACCTATGGCT
This sequence comes from Diadema antillarum, assembly GCF_040938485.1. Classification (NCBI taxonomy): domain Eukaryota; kingdom Metazoa; phylum Echinodermata; class Echinoidea; order Diadematoida; family Diadematidae; genus Diadema; species Diadema antillarum. The sequence continues at coordinate 78,614 of NW_027272847.1, forward strand.
ACAAGCTTGTGGTTCTTCCATTCCGTAGAGATGGGCTAATAGAGGACCTCGACAAGTCCCTGGGAAGGTGAGGCTACCCAGCTGATTTACTGTAAAACCAGAAATTTTCAGACACTTAGATGAAACTTTCGAGAATTTTGCAAGGAGTCAAAATTTGTGAAAGTAAAATGCATGCAAAGTGTGTGTCTACACATTGCATTGAATGCTAGTGGCAGTTTGCAAAAGTGTCATGCTGCGAAAAAGACCGTCAACTCTAATTTGCAAAAGTTGAAGAAAATGGCGAGAATGTTTCTAGTTTTTACAGTATGTACAGTCAGAAAACAGTACAGTATGACCGATGACTTGTTCGAAGTGAAATGGCAGTATCTTTTTTGTGTTTCCATATTTGATTTGTATGATGCACATTTTAGATTAAAAGAATCTCACAAAATTATTTGTCTATTTAAGTTAAATTGAATTTAGATTATTTGGCCGTAACGTTTTGGTGTTTTCACATTTGATTTGTATGATGCACACTTAAGCTTAAAGGGTGTGTACAGTTCTGGTCAAGGTGAAGATTTAGCTTTTAACATATTGTGAGATATTCAGAAACCACTCTATGAGATGTCAAAGAGCATGCAGTTCTAGGGGTATCAAAAGTTTAATCGATGAAAATCGGTTTTGAAATGGCTGAGATATCCAAAAACAACGTGAAACAAAGAGATACTAATAAAGTTGGGGCATGTCGCCTTTTATTATTATCATTTTTTTGGATATCTCAGCCATTTGAAAACCAATTTTCATCAAATAAATGTTGAATCCTTCTTAAAAGTACATGCTCTTTCATATTTCATAAGAGGCTTTTCATTATCTCACTTAGGAATATTCAAAACATAAATCCCTACTTCAACCAGTACTGTACAGTCCCTTTAAAAGAATCTGACAAAATTATTTGCCTTTCATCGGAAATGTGTAAATGAGCAACAGCATGTAATTCTTGTAGCATATTGACAGAGAGGATCATGATGCAGTGAAATGTTGTTTCAGATTATTTTTTTTTTTTAAATTACACTTGAGGATTAGAGTCATCAATAGGAGGGATGGAATTATTTGCTTTGAAAGCGAAAGGATCGAAGGAAGGTTTTATTTGTGATTTGCCCAAAATATGGAGAGTTCAAGAGTAGTGATGTATTTGCAATACAGATGTGCAATTACATAATGAGGTGCGAAATAATCTTTGAAATACCTAAAATGACATCTGCAGCAGTCGGCGTGGAGCACTGATGCCGAGCTACACCATCAAGCTGAATGAGATGGATGAACCCATCAACAATATCCTGGACATCCAGTTCCTCCACGGGTACTACGAGCCGACCTTGCTCATTCTCTACGAACCGCTGCGCACATGGGCTGGGTAAGTTTGCCATTGGGAAATATTACAATTCTGCTTTTATTGTTATTTTTACGATCAAGCAAATTGTGCATCCTGATTTATGACAGGATGGTTTATAAATGTATTTAAATTACAGATTTTTCTCCTCATTGGGGATCTCATAACAAGCTGTTGAATTAAACTGAACACCTTTCAACACTTTGAGCCCAGTATGTGCACACTAGTTGTATTGCTATTTTATGTTTGGGCAATTTGTGGTCAAGTTATCTAGTTTATTTATAGAACATCAACTATTACGTGATAAGCATAAGTATGGATGTGTCAGTAAATGCTGTAGAACATAGAATTCTTTGATAATCTTCCAATGAATGAGACCAGAGTAGTGATTCAAAGATGGTACAATATTATGAAGTCACCCTAATTTGTATAGAGTGGTATGGCATCTTGAAGTTGGCTCCTCAGCAGTTTATCACTTTCAATACCATAGGAAATTACGATGCAGTAGATGTCAGGCTTTCAAGTAAATCATGCTGAAAGGGTTAAACTAAAATTGTTTATACATGTAACATCCTTCAGTACAGATCTAAGAAGTCAGTCCAAAGTGTTTAAGTCAGACAAAATGGCACACGATAATATTTTGGTCACCTGTTAAAATGTCAATTCAAAAGAAGACAGTATTCAAAAGCACAGTATATTCAGACAAACTTGTACTTTGGAGGAAAACCACATAAAAGTAGTGCGTTCCTTTAAACCTGTATTGTGTCGTACCATTGAGTGGACAAACTTTGATCTGTTTGTCATGTGACCTGCAGGCGTGTGGCAGTGCGACAGGACACCTGTGCCATCGTGGCCCTGTCCCTCAACATGGCCCAGAAGGTCCACCCCATCATCTGGTCCCAGAGTAGTCTTCCCTACGACTGCCAGCAGGTCTACCCTGTGCCCAAGCCCATCGGTCAGTTTCTGGTCTTAACACTCTGATAGAGAGTACTGAAAAAACAGTCTGTACCAGAAATTTAGCATTCTTATTCTTTATGTGATGTTTGTTCCAGTTACTGTATACGCTGTTTTTTTGCTTACAGATATTTTGCGCGAATGAGGTGACAGACATTTTTGCGTGATGTTGTTTTCGAGGATTGACACAGGGGCCATCATAAGCGCACTATTACCTTGGCTCGTGGTGACATTTTTCCATGTTGTCAAATTCGCGGTCCAAGTGTGATTCACGAAATTCGAGAAAATTAAACCGTCTCAAAAATACCAGCTTATACAGTACATTCTACAAGTGATGATGATTCAATAATTGAAGTTATGCTATTGGTACATGGTTGTTTGCACACTTGACTGCTTTGACTTGGTTTAGAGTGCCCCCCCCCCCCAAAAAAAAAAAGAAGAAGAAGTAAATGAACAAAAATTGAGGAGACTAGACAAACATTTCTTGTCTTGATGGCCGTAAGGTGATTGTAATACATACAGAGCATTCAACTGTAGGATCAGTTGGGTGAAAAGAAAGCGCTCTTGTGATTGATATTCACTTCTTTATGCCTCAATTTTAGACTGTGATGTGATTAGCATGAACCTAACCTTTCGTGTCATGTGCTCACAGTTTGATCACTCAGTGTGCTATCAACACTGCTGTCAATATTCAAAATTTGTGAGCCGGTTCCTTGGTATGTCAAAAATAAAAGCATATGGTAAAAATATAAGGTGTGATCTCATACTTTTGATTTTCTGCATCCTACCAGGTGGAGTTCTGATCATGGCAGTAAACTCGCTGCTGTACCTGAACCAGAGCATCCCTCCCTATGGCGTGGCCCTCAACTCTCTCACGGACTGGAGCTCAGCTTTTCCCCTCAGTAAGAATCTGCTTTGAATCTAGGAAGGAAACCTCTTTGCCAAGAAATCACTGCAGGAAATATTGGCAAAGTCTCACTTGTCTTGCAGTCTATGATAAATTATGAGGATGAAAGGATACGAAGTTGCCAATTCTCGGATGTCATCTATTCTATATTTGACTACTATGTCAACAATATCAGATTCTTGGAGAAAGAATTCTTAGCTCCTTGATATGTTGTTCTAATCTTTGAAATATTATAGAGTTCTGTACTCTTCATTGATGTAAATCATCTTCAAAATGACTCAGAATTTTATATTTTTTCAAGTCAAGTGCTGACCATGCTTTATGCATCAGCAATTTTGAAAACATGTACACTCCTTATTTTGCTAAAATGTTTTCAGTAATTATTTGTCTTCTACCGTTTTTTTTGTTTTTTTTTGTTATCATTGTATCATAAATAATTCTTTTTTTTTTTGTCATTTGTTTCCTGTTATATTAGAAACACAAGAAGGAGTCAAACTCTCGCTGGATTGCACCCAGGCTACGTTCATCTCGTATGACAGACTGGCATTGTCTCTCAAGGATGGTGAAATGTGAGTTGAAAGAGAGGATCCACATGCCCTTCCCTTTCATAGGATTGTGTAGCATTTGCCACACCCCCTTCCCCCGCACTTGACGTTGTTTAAAGCAGTCAAACGCAATCCATGCAGTTTCTAAACATATTATGGGTCTTCACTAACTAAATGTAATTTGTGCTGTGCTGTGCTGTGCAAGCAAACATCTCTAATCTCTGGTATGAAAAATGATTTGATTATTTTCTGTGTCAACTGCAGTCAGATTTCTTTCATAGTGTGATTTTGTAATGACATTTACTGCAAATTACAGATTTAGTAAATGCAATAATATTTGCAGCAAAACCAATGTTAACTTACAGTATGACGAGTGTACATATGTGATGTTTGATTGTATTCTGCAGCAGTGTCACAGGTATAGTACATGAGCAGCAGATTGCAAAATATTTTGACTGGCTTGTCAAATGATACTTAGCAACTCTAGAAAATGTGAACAGCTATATCAAGTTTAAGTGAAATCCTCTTGACTTCCCATCGTTTGCCAGATATGTGCTGACACTGTTGGTGGATGGAATGAGAAGCGTTCGGGGATTTCATCTCGACAAGGCTGCAGCCAGTGTCCTCACAACGTGTGTAAGTAGCCCATAGTAATATTGGTTTGATGAATTGTGTAGTATTGTCTCATTTACTTGGGGTATTCCCTTCGGGTGTTAACGCTACTCTCCAAGAGGATTCTTGCCCTGTGGTTGCAGTGGGTTCATGATTTCCTCATAGGACAATCCATTTCAAGATCTTTAGAAATACAGTATAACTGTTACCTCTGAATATCTCAGAGTTTGCAGGAAGAATGAGATTTGATTTTGAAAAAGTAGAGACAAGAGTCCCTAGTAAAAACGTCACTTCATTGATATCTGGACTTTGTGTCAAGAATAACTTGGGGTGGTGTAGACAGGAACAGTGTGCCAAGAATCACTGAAAATGAAGTTTTAAACATCAGATATCTGTCTTCATTGTCAAATCATGATTTTGGCATGTTCACGTATTGGTACGGTTCAATACAGTGGACTCCCGTTATAATGAAGTCCTCAGGAACGGCAATTTTCTTTCGTCATATCAAAATTTTATTATAACCGAACAAATAAACAATAAAAAACATAGAACAGAAAATGTGGTGGTCCGAATTTTTACTTCATTATAACCGGAATTTTGTTATAACAGCGTTCATTATAACGGGAGTGCACTACATGATTATGTCTTTATGTGTATCCATCAGATATGCCCAATGGGAGATGGTTACCTCTTCTTAGGCTCACGTCTTGGCAACTCACTGTTGCTGAGGTATACAGAGAAAGTATCTGACACCAGCTCATCAGGTAAGACATTTACCACTGCAGTAACATGATCTCTGGTTTTGAATGATGTTTATACAAACAACAACAAGAACAAGTATAATATCAACCCTATTCTAACTGGGCTACTTAAGACCAAGTTTTTACTGGGGGGGGGGGGGGGGGGGGGTCAATTTGACCCCCCTTCAGATCTCGGCCGCCGATCGCACGATCGCTGCAAAATTTTGCCTGTACATAGAGCCGGATGTCAACTACAAGATTATATGGTCATACAATAGAAAAAATTTGATTTTATATTTTTTAATAAATTAATTATGCAAATTTATGCATGAAATCATATTTTCACCTATAACTCCATTAAAAAGATTGAAGGATTGCTAAATTTTTGTGTCAGAGTTCCTCAAGACATATCAAACAATTTTCTTATAAAAAAATAGCGCAATCAAAATCAGTTTCTTTTGTTTTGTATTGTTTTGTTAATTTCTTATGTATTTTATTGTTTTTTCGACCTTTTGTTTTCTATTGTTTTTTGCCAGAATTTGTTGCAGGCACTTTTCCAAGCTGATCTACATTAGAATTGATTAATTTCAATGGTTAAAAGTTGAAATAATCTAATTTATATCAATTAAACAAAAAAACACAATTTGCATTGGATTTGCACACAAAATCATGAATTTGAGCTGTTTTGGGGTTGACATGCATATGCAAAACATTGCGTAACTTCAGAACGGTGTACCTGGACATCGCAAATTTGGTCTCAAAATATGCGGGAGACTTCAATGAAAAAAGTCATGAAACGCCGCTGCAAAATCTTTGCGCGTTGCGGAATTGTGGCGCGAAATGTCGAGGGGGGGTCAATTTGACACCCCCCCCCCCCTCCCCCAGTTAGAATAGGGTTAAGTCAGCTTTGCAGCTGTATTTAGCAGACCAAAGGAGAGGCTGTAGTAGTTTGGACACTTTGTAAGAACTGGTAGGCATTTGTAGATTTTAATGCCAAGTTGCAATGCCACATACAATATCGAAATATGTATTTACCATCCAATCATTAATGTCAGAACAAATCATAATTTAGTTGAACATATTTCACACACTTTGTTGTCAGTAACTACATTGACCTGTGTGGCAAGATATGATTTTGGTGATTTTTTTTTTTTTTTTAATAATGAGGGTGACATATTACTTGATAGGTTGAAATGAATGTCTGATATGTTAGTGTCTGTAAACTATGTTTCTTGTTTTGGCACAAATCCCTAACAGTGTGACTTAACCCTAAGAAAGCATCATGTGGTAATTCACAGATGAAGTCACCAACTATTCTTCAAAACTTGGTCCTAAATCTCCCACTGAGGCATGTATCCCTTCAGCCAATTGTTTGTGTCATGAATTCATTTTGTTTGGAGTATTTGTCATGAGACAATTCAATATCTATGTATTCTGTTTGACAGATGCTGTGAAGTCAGGGGACAAAAAGGCGGTAAGTCTATGAATCCTCATTAGTGGGATAGATAGTCTTTGTTATCAGACCCCTGCCTAATGAGATTTTTTGGTTCATCTTCTTGTGTGATGTTTAGGAGATTTATGAAATTGAATTCTACAGATGAACAACAAGTGACATTTTTTTTTCTCCAGAAAAATTACCAGTTGCATTTTTCTCTTTCAATAACATGGTGTATTTCTAAGTGTGTAAGCATTTTGCTTTAAGAAAAATCATGAGTTCACAACAAAATTTTCTGTGCATTTTGTCTCTGTAACATAATCCTAAAGAGTGTTCTTTTCAGCATATGCCATGACTCATCAAACTGTCAATCTCCGTATCATTGACAGGATGAACCTCCGAGTAAGAAGATAAGAAGTGACGATGCCAGTGATTGGATGGGTAAGAGAGTAGATAAATCCTGTCTCATCAGTACATCTCAGAAACGTCTTTGCAAAATATCTTTGTATTACTTATTCAAGTTTAGGTGTAAATGTTTGTTTAATGTATTATATTCTTATGGTGTATATTGTATTGTTTGTCAATAAGTTTTAGTTTTATATCTAGTGTAAGTGATATATTTTGTACTTGGAATGTATTTTAGACCAGTATGCTTTTTGTAATATCCAATGTACAATTGTACGAAGAATTTCCATTGTGGACAGTGAAGTAAGTCAATCAGTAAACTTGAAGACAGGATGTGGCATATGGCATGGAGATTACTGAAATTCTTAATTCAGTGCTTCTGTCACAATCAGTTTAGGGAATGAGGGAGAAGATGTAGCATCTTGTTTTGTTTTAATGTTTCAGCATCGGATACAGCATTTCTGGATGATGCGGACGAGCTTGAGGTGTATGGCAAGGAGATCCAAAAGACTGGCACCCACCTAGCTTCCTACTCGTTTGAAGTAAGTCTAAAGCTTCTCAATGGATACCTTTGTATTTTAGTTAAGAAATGAGTATCTGAATGTAAGAATGACCCAAGTCCATGGAAGACCATTTCGAGTAAACTTAGAAAAACTTCATATCTTTTTTATTTGTCCAATAATATTCTATTTAACTGTGATGGGAAGGCAACATTGTATATACAAATTAGAACATATATTATTATGACAATTAACATTTACATTAATTGTGGAGAGGCCATTTTGTGTTATGGACTTGGGTCGCTCTTTGAATCATAATAATACATGATATTCTGCTATAGAGATGAGAGAAAGATGAGAGAGGGCGCTATAATATGAACGTAAGAATGACCCAAGTCCTTCATTCTTACATTCATATAGGATTTAACTCATTCATTTCTGGCACTTCCGGGGGTAATTAGGATTCATCATTTATACACAAGATGAGTCAATGCATAAGCTACAAGTTCCCATGTCAAACTGAATTTGGCCAAAAATTGGACTTGGTTCGTTCTTATATTCAGGTCTTCAAATGTCAGTTGGGATCTCTCAGGGGAAGAGATATGGTGGCATTTATAGACAGATTGCTGCTATTAATCCTTTCTGTACTAAGGATTATGGACAGAGTGTACAAAGCTGTGGAGTTTTCTGTGCCAATTAGAAATCTACGCACACAAAGGGTTAATAGGTTCACAGTTCTGTTGATGTCGCTGAAGCTTGTAGCGTCATCAATGATTATCCAAACTCGTGTCTGTCATGCTTCTAGGCATTCGAAAGGTCTAATGGCATGTAATACACACTGACGGATTTGAGACATAAATGACTTCAAAAAAGAATCAGACATATGTGGTTAGATCTGCGAAGGGCGTTATGTAAGATTTAGCTGTGTTGTCAGAAAGGATACTTAATTTCCTTCTATTGTCGGTAATAAAACATTTTTTTTTCCCCATCTGTCAGCCATAGAGTAGGAGATGTGATTTTTCCCTTTTCTCTGTCTGCTTGCAGTTTCCCAGTCAAATGAAACTTACATGACAAGGTGGAGAATTCTGTTTAATCTAAGCTAAGCATTTGCAAAAAAGACTTTGATTCGATGTGTGAAATCTCACGGACAACTTGAAGATTAAAACGTGATTTGTCCCTCAATATAAAACTCTAGAGTGCATGTAGGAGCAATGATTGCTTCTTTTCTCACAAATAACTCATCATGTGAAGAATCTACCTTGTTCAACTTGTTTCTGTTCACATGAATTGATTTCATGAATACTTTTTCTCTCTTTTTTTGTTTTTTGTTTGTTTGTTTGTTTTTTTGACACACAGATCTGTGACAGTCTGCTCAACATCGGGCCATGTGGAAACATGATTATGGGGGAGCCAGCATTTTTGTCAGAGGAAGTGAGTATATATTGTGCAATACCGTTTGGTGCTCGAGCATTCTTTGCTGAAGAGAGTGAAACCAAATGAATAGAATGCAAGGAGTTTCATCAAAATTGGAAATGAAAGAAAGTCATGGAATTTTTAATTTTCACATATTTTCACACAACGGAAGGCGTACATGTGTTTAAAAAGAGAACTGCTCTGACAGTGGTGAGCTGTAAGTGAATGCTGGAAAAGTAGAAAAAATATTGATGGATGTAAAAAGAAAGTTTCACTGTAATGCTTATATGTGACCGTGCACATCAAAACGAACATAAAGTCGCACACACTGATTTTGCGTGAGGACTGAAAATAAGTGAAATGGGTCAACCTAGCCGAACTTGACTTTTTCATATTTTCTGAAAGAGCGGGTCTTCTTTTACATTATGCTAAAATTTGGTATCATAACACGGGCAGGAAAGTGTGTTTTTTAGCAGTATATCTCAAACATTTTTGGTAGAATAGTGTGATTATGTGTGTCTTTAGAATCCTTTTTTTCATTTCTGAAAAACCTTGTCCACTCTCTTCACTTGCAACTCTAGTAACTTTTGAAAGGATAATGCTACTGCTTTGAAAGTTGGCATTAATTATAGACAAAATGTGTTAATGAGGCATACTCAATTTCACTTTCATCTGATAATCACTTCATTGTTGTTACTCTGGTGGTTTACTTCCTGTTTTTTGTCCCATTCATCGCACAGCCAGCACGGTTTGGTAAAGATTAAGCGCTTGAATAGACACTGTACTTCAGAGCCTCTTTTCTCAGTTCACACTTTTCCTGAGTTTGTGCTTTCTTTCTAATATTAAGATAGGTTGGGAGAGTCCATTTGATTTGAGTTATACATCATTTTAAAGCTTAAAGTCTGCTCTTTCAGAATATGGTCTTAACTAAAAATTCATGTCTGGCGACTTTTTGTTTGTTTTGAGGTGCAGAGTCACATATGCTTTCTTGGGATGCAACAACATCATGGAATATGTAATAGTAAAGGTTCGTTCATGTTGATAAAGTCGATGCTTCTATGAAATTGTTCACAATGCTCTTATCTGTTATTAGTGATTGGTTGCGCAATATATGCCTCCCTCCCTGGAGCAAGAACTTTTACTTTATCAGGCAGAGATGCTAGTAGTCATGACTGGATTCTACTCAAGATGAAGAACAATGATAATTGCTTTAATTAAAATGATTATCAGGGACCACCAAAAGTGAGTTGGATTAGTTAAAAAAAAAAATACTGTTTTCATTATTCGATGAATAGAAAGTCAGTGTTGAAGAAATTTTGAAATTGAAGCAAAACTCTTGAAACTGAACAATGTTTTTAGGAAGGATCTCAGAGAAATATATTGATGGGATATAATGCTGATCTGAAATTGCTATTATTTCTGAATATTAATACAGTTCCATACAGAGATTGATCCTGACCTGGAGCTGGTCACCACATCAGGCTATGGCAAGAATGGTGCTCTCTCTGTTCTACAGGTCAGTGAATTGTCTCTCTTGTCTGATGCTGTTTACTGAATATGCTGACATTTTTGCAGTGGTTTTATTTTGTGGAAGGTTTTATTTTTTGCAAATTCTGCAGAGGTTTTATTTTCTCGAATTTCACAAATAGGCTCTCAATTACGAAAATATTGACAAAAATGAAAACAAAAATTTGCCCTGCATGCAATGTCCCCGGCCAGCACACTAGCATTCTGATATCAAGAGACTACTAGAAGTAGAGCCCCAATGTCATAAATATCACTAAAAGAGGTCTCTGTCATCATCTGAGTACTAGCATTTTCAGCTCTTTCCTTTCATGCGATGTTTCAGCGAAACTATTTGAGAAGTCACACTTTCTTCTGAACACTTGCGTTATTTTGTTGTTCTTACAATTATCACAGTTATGAAAAGACCCCAAAGCTTGAAGTTAAAGGGATCGTATAGTTTTGGTAGAGACCTAATTTCAGGTTTCTAACATTTTTTGGTGAGATAATGAGAAACCTCTTATAAAATATAAAAGAGCATGTAATTCTACGAGGAATTCAATGTTTATTTGATGAAAATTGGTTTTGAAATGACTGAGATATCCAAAAACGAGCAATTCTAATAAAGTGTGGGACCCACACTTTATTACGATCGCTTTGTTTTACTTTGTTTTTAGTTGTTTCAGTCATTCCAAACCCGAATTTCATCAAATAAACTTTGAATTCCTCTTAAAATGGTATGTTCTGTACTATATCATAAGTGTTTTCTTGGTATCTCACAAAAAGTTAAAAGCCAAATTGTCCTCTCCACCAATACTGTACAATCCCTTTAAGTCTAAAAATGTCTGTTCAACTGCCCTTTGCAAAAACAGCTCTACAGGAAAATATAAAGAGGTAAAACTCCCTCACCAGAATAAAGTAATAGGAAAAACTTATGTTTTAAATTGAAATTAACGTTATGAATTCATATTTTATGATAACTGACAAAATGTTGTAATACTTTACCTTCTCCCATGCCATGTCAGAGGACTGTGAGACCCCAAGTAGTGACCACATTTCAGCTGCCTGGATGTCTGGACGTCTGGACGGTCAAGAGTAACAAACAGGTCAGTGCATCCTTCGTACATATTCACTCTGTTAATACTTGTATCCATGGAAACCAACTGTCCATGGTGGTCTATACGTGTTGCATGTAATATGTTCATTTTACCAAACCACCACCAAAAAAAGAGAAAAATAATGCTTTTGTGAAGTTAATTTGCTGGGTGCTACTTTCAAAGTCATGGAGTTAGTATTGCCACATGAATGAACAAGAGAGAAAGGAAAATATGATATTAGGATGCTTTGAGAAATGTACATTATATTTTTAACGCCTTTGGCAAGCATTAGAGGTATTAACCAATTAAAGAACAAACACAGGTTTACCATGATAGAGGGACTAGAAATTTGTATTGAAGACAGTTATATTTCTTTTTGTATTTACCTCTGTGTTCTTGTTATTGTTTTTCTTCTTCTTGTTATTGTTGTTATTCTGTAATTATTCTTAGTCTTATGATCATTATTATTTCTATCATCATCATTAAGCAGCAGCCAGAAGAAGACACCGAAGAGAAGGAGGCAGCCCAAGATGCCAAGGAGAAGCATGCCTTCTTGATTCTCAGCAAGCAGGAATCCTCCATGGTAAGTGGTTCATTACCAGAAATTCTGCTTTCTCTCAGTCATTGCATAAGTTTTTAGACCTCAAGGAGAGTACCAATCCAGGTTTGAATTTGTCTTTCAAAGACCCACATCTCTCCCTTCGTCGTAATTTGACTTCTGCTGGAAAAAAAAGAGAAAAGAAATGTGAACGTAAATTACAGACATCTGGAAGAAGATATGGGTCTCTTCTAAACCAAAGAGAAACATGCCTCCTTGATTCTCAGCAAGCAAGAATCCTCCATGGTACGTGGTTCATTACCAAAAATTCTGTTTCCTTTAAGTCTTGGCATGATTTTTGAGACCTCAAGGAGAGTAGGCACCCCTACCAATCCAGGCTTGATTTTGTCTTTCAAAAAGCAACTAATCTCCCGTCATCATTATTTGACTACTGCTTGGGGAGGGAGGTGGGGGGGGGGGGGGGGAAGAAGAAATGTGAACATAAACTACAGACATCCAGAAGAATATATGGGTCGCTTCTAGACTTGGGAGAAGCATTTCTTCTTGATTCTAAGCAAGCAAGAATCCTTGATGGTGAGTGGTACATTAGTAAAAAAACAAAAACAAACAAACAAAAACAAAAACAAAAACAAGAACAAATTGCTTTCTTTCAGTCTTTGCATGATTTTTGAGACCTCAAGGAGAGTACCAATCCAGGTTTTGAGAGTGTCTTTCAAGAAGCCACTTCTCTCCCTTTGTAAAACTTTCACTACTGCTAGAAAAAAACAAGAAATGTGAACATAAACTACAGACATCCAGAAGTAAGATACAGGTCTCTTCTAAACCATGGAGAAACATGCCTTCTTGATTGGAAGCAAGCAAGAATCCTCCATGTTAAGTAGAGCATTAGTGAAAATTCTGCTTTCTTTTGGTCTTTGCATGATTTTTAAGACCTCAAGGAATATACCCCTCTAGGTTATGTGAGTTCCTCTTTGAAGGAGCTACTTCTTTCCTTTCATCAAAATTTGACTACCTTTGAAAAAAAATAGATGCAAAGGAAGAGAAAGAGATGTGAACTTAAGCTACAAGCATCCAGAAAAAGATATTGGTCTCTTGTAAACCAGCTGCCATTTCAAAGCCTATGATGAAAGTCATACTATTAAGATTATTTCTAATGAATTAACAATTTTCCCTTTCACAAGTTTTCTATTCTAATCTGTTTGAAGGGAGTTTGTCTCATGTTTGAAAAAACCTTCCAAAAAGAATCATGGCTTTAATGTGTTCTTCAGAGGTAGTTGTACATACTGTGTGCTGTGTGTATCGACACATCTGTGATTTTCGTGCAAATTCAGGTCCTCCAGACAGGACAAGAGATCACAGAGGTGGCGGCTGGTGGCTTCAGCACCCAGGGTCCCACCATCTTTGCCGGCAACATGGGCGAGGATCGCTACATCGTGCAGGTCATGAGTGGCAGCGTCAGCCTCATGGAAGGAGGTGGGTGATGATAATTCAGTGCTTCTACAGCAGATGTCACTGCTATTGATTGCTTCTCAATGCGCTGTAAGGACGAAAGATAAAAGAGACAGCAAGACACTAGTAAATGCAAACATACGATTGTCTCGTTTAGAATGTTTTTGAAATAAGTGTATGTTCAGTACATTTTTATGCCTCCGCCAACGAAGTGGCCGGAGGCATTATGTTTTCGGGTCGTCCGTCCGTCCGTCCCGTTTTGTTTTTGTCGATATCTCAAGAACTGTGAGGAGGTTTTGCATCAAACTTGGTATGAGGGTATATCCTGGGGGGATGATACTTTGTTTGGATTTTAGGGTCACGGGGTCAAAGGTCAAAGGTCACAGGTTATTTAGTGAAAAAAAGGTTGAAATTTCATGTTTTTCTCAGGGGGTCAAAGGTCAAGGTCAACTCCTCAAAGTATCACTACTTTCCTTATATTTATGCAATGCCTGAAGGATTTTTTTTTCCTTGATGTATGCATGTATAACCCAATATATATTCTGTGGGAAGTTTCTTGCCAAAAGGTCAAAGGTCAAAAGGTCAAAGGTCAAGTGAAAGTGCTAAATTGCACTTCTTCCTCCATATCTCAAAAGTAACTCAAGGTATTATCATGAAACTTACATATTTATGCATGTTCTACCTAACAGTGATTCTCTTTGGAACTGTGAGGTCAAAGGTCAAAGGCCAGGTTTAGATAATACTAGTATTTTACCATTTGAAACTGAAATTATACTTTTTCTCAATACCTTGAATATTACTCAATGCATAAACTTATAAAAGGGTCAAAAGTCAAGTAAAAATCATCAGTTCCCCCAAATACCTGCACGCTGACGTTTTAATCATTCATCCAATTGAACCTAGTTCTAGGAAAGTGAACATTCAGCACATTTGTGGCAAACCTGTCACTTTAATATTTTGCCAATTGTGTGAAACTGTCATCACACATTGTCAAGACATTGTACTATAGACCTATTAGGAGAACCATGCATTATGGCGGAGGCATACACCAGTCGCCGTAGGGACATTTCTAGTTCAACTTTGAAGTTGTGGCTGAGTCCTTGAGATAAGATGGCGTATAATTTCAGAGAAGAGTGGCAGTGTGAGCAACAGAGTGTTCTCCATAAAACTTGGCCTGAATAACTGGACAATCTAAAGATCTTTCTGAGCTGATCTGAGATTTTTGGGAGGGCACATACTTCACTAAAGATTCACTGATATATTCTGGATCCATTGGAGGAAGACACTGGTAAATCAGGAGTAGTACTTTGCATGTAGGAAGTGAAATGGTAGACAATGACTGGCCTAGAAGCAAGTCTTCTACTCCCTTGACGGAGAAGAGGAAAATGGTGGATGTAGGACAGCACACAAAAATGGAGGGATGATATCTCCTGCATCTATGCAAATGAGATGAAATATGTTGCAATGGGGGTTGGGCGTGCTAGAAAATTCAATCTTGGATCCGTCCCATGGATTCGTGCAGTGGAACAGGTGCAGCACATCATCCTGGATGTTGGGTCGCCGGTCGTCCACTGCTCCCTGGCTGACCCTTACCTCCTGATGCTGACGGAGATGGGTGCCCTCGTCCTCCTCACCCTGAAGCCAGACCAGCAGGGGACGGGGCATCGTCTGCAGACAACCAAGCCACAACTCCCCCAGGTTGGTCTCTGCTTCCCTGTCCCTTCTGATGAGGGCAGTTTAAAGCTAAAACATAGTTCTCAGAAGGGCTGAAAATTCATCTTCCACAATTTAGAATTTGCTTGGAATACATGGTAAGGGTCACCCAAGACACTTGTCCGGCTGACACGATTGTGCCAGGATGATGAGTTGTTTTGGAGTATCAAAAGTGTGAAATAATTTCCTTTGTATGCATACGACTTTGATTCCTGAAGCACCCTCCCATTCACATTGTGGGTAGGTAGAACATTACGTGATGATCGATCATACCCTTGCAATCATATTTCCCAACAAGTTACATGCTATTCTCTCTTTTGTGGAAGATCAGTGGATACTGCTATGGCTCGATTTATTGATAATCAAGAGAGCAAAATCATATGAGAACTATATTTTCCCTTTAAGCTTATGCCAAAGATTACTTGTACGGTATTTCTCTACTTAGTTTTACACCTTGTGATTGAATTGTGGCCCATCAAATTTGCATTTATGTTTTGTGTACACCCTCAATGAGTAAAACTCAATGCCTGTGCCCTCTAAAGAGGAAGTCAGTACCAGAATGTGGTTTCCCTTTGCAGAAATCAAAGATTTTGACACTCGCCACCTTCAAAGACAAGAGTGGAGTCTTCACCACGGCCTCTCAGACAGCTGCTGGTGGAGAGAGTGGGGTGGCAGAGAAAGCAACCAAGATAGAACCAAGCATCCAGGACACAAGGTAACAATGATACTGGAAATGCCAGTGAAATGTTAATGTGATATTTCCTAAGATTTGTTGCCATGGTGTGAGTAATAAAACCCAGTTTTCTGAAGGATTTGTTGTTGTTGTTGATAGTTTCAGTAGCAGGGTAAGTAACATTGAATAGGTAAGGCACGAACAATGGCCAACCATTTTTTTTCTATGCACTTGATATAAGGGTTGATGCTTACCAAGTGAATTAAGTTTTGTTTGATAAAGCAAAACCTTTTCTTCTGTGCATGTACACCTCAGAATAGACTAGAAGTTCATAATAAATGTGCAAATATGACCTCTGTTGCTAATGTAACTGATGACAAAACTAATTTTGGATTTGTACCTATGCAAATTTTTAGCCCCCAGAGACCTGTAGAACATAAGATGCAAGTGCTGAACATGAACTTGTTAGGTATATCTATTTATCTGAAGCTCTGCTTGCCTGTAAGTCATAAATATGACACATCTAACTCACATCTTTTTTACCCCTTGTCTTTTAGTACAATTGATGATGAAGATGAGCTGTTGTATGGATCTTCTGAACCTGTAAACTTCTCTCCGGCTGTCAAGGTTGAAGAAAAGCCCAGGTAACGTGATTCAGGCTTGCATGAATCATCTTTAATGTTTAAGCAGTTTTGTCTGCCCTAAAGTTTGTGTTGTAATATCACTGGGATTGGTGTGAAAGAAAAACATACAGATATGTTTTCCCTCTTCTTCTGACTCAACATGTTTATGGTAGCATAGTCCATTGTACAAATAGAAATGAAATGAAAATATGTCATAAACTTATTTGTACTTGTGTGGACAATTGTTTATGCTCAGCAAAATCCTGTGCTATGATTCAGACATTACATATAACAAGGAATAGTGTCTAAAATTTTAATGTCCCATTTGTTGTAAAGAGTGATATCAAAAGAAAAATCATGAATGGTATTGGCAGTATTTTTTTTCACAAGCTACATCATTCGGATGAAGTTGTTTAGTGCACCTGTAGCTCACCAGAAGAGCATTTCTTAACAAAATTTCATAATTAAACTGGGTTTGCAATGTTTCTTGTGACATAGATTTGCCATAAAGGAGATGTCGTAGGATTCGTTTTGAAAGTTCCGGCTAAATGCAATAACCATCGGAGAGATGTTTGTTTGTACATTGCCAAATGGTATTTCTTCCAATAGGTAGTACCATCTACCCTTATTCAGTTTGGCAGCCAGTAGCATGTATATTGTCAGCATCTTTTTTTTTTTTTCAGTTTGTACTATGTTTGCTCTGTTGTGATCTTCCCAAAGTGCATACTTCATAGGTATTACTGTAAAAGTGGTTTCTTTCGCGGTGGTTTTATTTTCGCGCTTTTCGCGCTTTGAGGTTGAACCGCGAATTTAACATCACGCGAAAATGTTTTGAACCCGTTGCTTGTTACAACGCTATCATTACCGACCGCGAATTTAAACACACGCGAAAAAGTCGGCACCGATGGAAACCGCGAAAGTTTCTGTACGCGAAAGAAACCACTTTTACAGTAATACATGAAAACTAACCATTCTTTGATTAAACAGTAGACGGATAATCTATGAAACAGACAATAAAATACTACTCTCCCAAACTATTTTGGGGAGTTCTGATATTGATCAATTTAGAGATTAATAAAAAGATTTGCTTTGTGTTTTCTTTTAT
This sequence comes from Diadema antillarum, assembly GCF_040938485.1. Lineage (NCBI taxonomy): Eukaryota > Metazoa > Echinodermata > Echinoidea > Diadematoida > Diadematidae > Diadema > Diadema antillarum. The sequence continues at coordinate 96,216 of NW_027272847.1, forward strand.
TTATATGATATTGATAGCAAGCTACAAATTTTGTGGTAAAAGACACAATGAATTTTTATTCCATTGGATGGCATAAACAGACCGTATTTGGTATATAGGGAAAAGTTACTTTCCTCTTATGACGTTAACAAATCGCATGTCCAGTAAAGTGTACAGGAGACTCTTGGTATTGCGAATGAAGCCCTCGGGACAAAATTTTGGTATATGCAAACAATGATGTATATAAAATTCTATGGATGATACTGTAAAACCAGAAATGTCCCCATCTTAATTTCGCAAATTTCGCGAGAGCCAAAGATTTGCAATATTAAAATGCACATGAAAGTTCTCGTCTACTCCGTATGCATTGAATACCAGTGGCAGTTCTCGAAATTTGCATGCTGTGCAAAAGGGGCCATCACCTCCAATTCATGAAAATTTCATGCTGCAGAAAATAACTTGCTGTGCAGTAACCATGGGAACTTGAATTTCTACATGTACTTCGTTGTAATGAAATTTTTATTATACATGTATCCATGTTGGCTTTAACGGGAGTGCACTGTATTTTATTTCCTGTGTCATGTTGTATGATAATGACCAACAGCTTGAGCTCTGAGGAGACAGAGAAGTCTATGATGGAGCCCAGCTACTGGTGTGTGTGCTGCAGAGAGAGTGGTCAATTGGAGGTCAGTCAGTGGGTCAATGTCCACTACTTAATTGCCACTTGACTTTTGTGTTTTGGAGACTATTACACGTTTGATTTATAGATTGAAAAAAAAAATCCAAATGAATGAGTAAATGACCAGATAAATACACTGTAGATGACATGCAGAGAGACAGATGAATACTTCTCGTATATTGTTGAATAGATAGATAAATGAGTACAATACATATAAAAGATACGCTCTAAGCCAAGAAGATTTATGTGTGTGTGTATGTATGTATGTAGTATTTGTGTATATATGTATGTATGTGTGTTTGTGTATAGTTTTCATTTGTCTCACATCATATCGCATGGAAGGAATATTTTGAGCACTTTTTGTAGATTTACAACATGGGATTCTACTTTTTTTGTAACAACAGCTAATGATTCATGTAATGAATATGATGTGTCTTTCTGGAATGTAAGATGAAAAGGTCCTTAAATTACATTGAGATTACTGTCTCTCTCTCTCACCTAAATGTGTTCTACCTACAAGTCTTCAACTTTTAATGTTGTGTTGCTGTCGTTCTTTCAGATTTACAGCTTGCCTGATATGGCAGTGGTGTTCCTGGTCAAGAACTTTCCCATGGCAACCAAAGTTCTGGTGGACAGTGGCTCGACCTTCACCTCAGGGTCAGTATCAGTGTCCGAATACAAGCATTGGTTTCACCTCAATAGCAATCAAGTGTGCTATGTGTATCATTCAGTGAGGTTAGCTTCACTGTGTGAAGTGTAAAGAATGAAACATGACAATTATATCTGCAGTTACTTCATTTTGATGTCATACCTGACTGTGTGAATTTCTTCATTCATGCCAGGAATACTGTCAATACGCAGTCACATGCATGAATGAAATGAACACTAAAGTGTACAGCATAAGAGATGATTTTGGAAACGTTCAATGTCTGTGATAAGATGGCAGTATAACCCCTTTTTGTTTAATAAGTGTTTACTCATTTGTTTGTTTGTTTTTTGTTTGTCCTCACCAGGGATCAGACCCAGCAGCACGAGATGTTGCAGCAAGTCCAGGAAGTCATGCTCGTCGGTCTCGGGCACAACTCCAGAAAGATCTACATGCTGGTGAGACATTGATTGCAATTTCGATATATCTTCTCATTGTGCAATATTTGTTCCATGACATTTTACTCCTGCGACAATTGCTCCAATGAAATATTTGCATGCTAAGCCAAACATGAATTCATCCCACAAACTTAACCTTAACCCTAATCCTAAATCCTCACATCAAACTTGATCTGAAACCCTATCACAACCCTAACCCTAACCATAAGTCCTTAGAGAAAATAAGACTTGAGCAAGTGTCGCAGGAGCAAATGTCGTGTCACCGCATTATCATCATCATTGTCATTTCTCCAGTTGTGTATTGATGGGTGACATTGACCAAGTAGAAGAGTTGAACTCATGCTTTAGTGCACCCACAGCATTTTATTTTTCAAATTCAGTAGCAAATGTTCAGGTATGATAAAGACAAGAAAAGGGACTGCAAAGAAGAACCATGAATTATTGATACAAGATTGTGAATTTAATTGATTTTAAGGTGTTATATCTTCCATCCAAGTGTTGATGATATTAATTAGGTATACTTCAAGATGATTGTTATTTCCTAAGTGGTGTTGTTATGAACTCATATTCCATTGTCCTAGTATGGAATTGTTTTACTTTTTCCTCCAGGCTCTGGTTGAGGATGATCTTCTGATCTACGAAGCCTTCCCGTACCATAGTGTCGTGCAGGAAAACAAGCTCAGAGTCAGGTTCAGGAAGGTTAGTTTGCACTCTGTAACGATGCGTATAACACTTTAAAATGAAAAGTTCTGTTTGGCCAGAATTCAAAACTGCTGCCATTGCATAATTGATGATACACTTGTGCCACGACTGCATGATTAATACTTTAGAATGTATATGTAGGTATATGCTAAATGATTGAAAATCTTGAAATCAAAGAAAACACAACAAATGTTTTATTTTTTGCCACCACGAGCATCGTGAGGGAATATGACATTCATTCATGTTCACTATCATCTCTTTTCCATGTGCAATTTAAGTAGCTGATTATACACGCAAACTTTCATTCTTGGTTGTTTGGTCATCTGATAACTAACCCCCATTTTGTTGAGTTATTCCTAATGAACGTCCATTGGACATCTCTCTGTGTCCCAGGTGCCCCACAACATCCTGATGAAAGTGAAGAAGACTAAGGGGGCCAAGAAGACGACAGACGGAGCTGGCAAACCCGAGCCGGACTCCGAGGTGGAGGGCAGTGAGCAGACGAAGCCGACAAGACGCATCAACCGATTCAGAGAATTCCACAACGTCTCAACATACTCAGGGGTGCGCAACCCCCTCACCCCTTTCCCACCTTCCCTCCTCCCCCTCCCCCTCCCTCTTTCAGTCACAACTTTGAGGTGACATCTTTAAATTTCAACAATATCTGATATACCATCATATTTCACAAAATGAATGTTTGTCCCCAGGTTATTAAGTCATATTCTTTTCTGGTCTTGATGGAAGATGCTTGCTATTAATCCGTTGAGAACAGTTTGATTTTGCTTCAACACGCATTTCCCATAGACATCTGCCCAAGTATACTCTGGACTCGTCCTCAACGGGTTAAGATGTTTAGCTGGCAACCATTATTTGTGTTCCGAAAAGGACTAAGGAGCATGTAAACTTGTGAAAGTGTGTCACTTGAGTGTCAATCAAGATCCTTCCAATATTAGGATTAAAGTCAGCCATTACAAAGGCTGTGAAGGTACAACTTTTTCATCTCATAGATTATGGTAGAGTAATCCACTTTGAAAAGTAATTTGTCAAGCAATCCTCTACTACAAATATTTATAAGTATGAGACTCAAAAGTAAAAGGACCAAGATAGTCTAAGATCGCTTTGAGATTACAAGTGAGCAGAGAACTTGTATTGAATTTGAGAAGGATATGCTTAATGTTTGTTTGAAGAAAAATAGAAAGAAGGAAAGAATTTATGGGTTGATGCATTTCAACTTTTTCCACCGATTCCCAGGTTTTCATCAGCGGGTCTCACCCGTACTGGCTGTTTGTCACCACAAGGGGCGCCCTTCGGATGCACCCGATGCCGATTGATGGGGCTATCTCCTGCTTTGCCTCCTTCCACAATGTCAACTGCCCGCATGGTTTCCTCTACTTCAACCGAAAGGTAGAAAACCACTTTTGGTGCTAGGGTCTAACATTTCATATGTAAAGCCAGAATATAGTTTTTTGGCACTGCGAGATCATGATTTTCTCTTTTTTTCCCCCCAGATTATGCAAGAGAAAAATATTTGAAATGCTTGCAAGGAAGGTTTATGCATAAAGATTTCTTTAGGACCAAAGTTTAAACTGTTGTATTTCTGGTGACACAACATTTACTCCTGCGACAATTGCTCTGGTCTTATTTTCTCCAAGGACCTAGGGTTAGGGTTAGGGTTATGTTTGTGGGTAGGTTTTAGTTTGACTTAGCCTGTAGATATTTCGTGGAGCAATTGTCACAGGAGCAAATGTCATGGAACCTTATTTCCAACGTAGCTTGTTTTCATAGAATATAAACAGTATAAGAATAAACAGATCGAACGTACAATCTTTTTCATGGAGAGGCAAAAAAAAAAAAAAAAAAAAAAAAATCCCTTCATTCTTGTAACTTACCATACCAGAGGCTGGTAAATTATGAATTAAATCAAGAGAGAATGGAGGTGAGAGGAGGCATTGAGTATTTGTTCAAACATCATTGTCTCACTGCCATGAACTGGCTTTAACCTTGGTGGTAGTGCTGCTGCCTAGTAAGCAGTAAGTGATGCCGGTTCCAATCCCAAGCTACACGTACGTTGTAGTTCCCTCTTCATCACCTGCTGTCCATAGTAAAATAGATTGAGCATACAATGTCATTAACGTAGAGTGACAGGAAGAACAAATCTTTATAAATGCAAAGTTTATAAGCCAACTTAAACGATGGTTGATTTATGATGTCCACACCTAAATATCGGTGAGATATGTTTCAGATATGTTGAGCCAAATCAATTGAATTTATGACTGTACATTGAATGGCTCAATACGTCTGTGTGCATGTTTTTTTCGGTGACACAACATTTGCTCCTGCGACAGCTGCTCTGTTCTTATTTTTCTCCAAGTACTTAGGGATAGGGTTAGAATTGTGATTAAGATTTTATGTTGGGTTTTGTGTGGGGATTAGGAGTAGGATTAGGGTTATGTTTGTGGGTAGACTTTATGTTTGGCTTAATGTGCAGTTATTTCATGTTATAAAATGGGTTCAAGAATGTAGCCAATAGGAAGCGCTGAAATGAGTCACGTGTGCGTGCATGATTTTCTTACCAACATGCATGGGCCGGCCCGCCGTGCAAAAAAACGTAAAGTCACTGTCGTCACAATGTTTAAACTAGCAGTGCACACTCAATCAGTTGTTACAAGTGCGTCGCGCGCTACTATACGCGCTGTCAATCCTGTAAACAACTTCTAGTTCGGGCTGCCAGCCGGCCTTTCTTGTGCATAACATGTGGCGTACGTAATATATTATACGCTTGTACGTACAGTACTTATATGTGCGGGATAACCGAGTGCGACGTGCGTAATGTTTGGGATGAACATCTTCGGACATCTTGCTACATGTAGCTGACTGGTATTGACCCACAAAGATACACAAAAAATGCTGTTAGTTTTCCACCCATTTTATAAATCAAATAATACACAGGTTTGAGTTCGTGACATTAGTGGAGATGCAGCTCACTCTCGGGTATTTACAATGTGCAACATGCACTCGGCTTCGCCTCGTGCATGTTTCACAATTGTAAATACCCTCGAGTGCGCTACATCTCCACCAACGCACTCTCACCTGTGTATTATTTGTATAAGAGCAAACACAAACAGACACACATACACATAACATGCAGTGTACATACACAAGCCAGTGTCATGGAACAGATTCTTTTTACCTTACTATCTTCCCCACCAACCTCTACAGGGCGAGCTGCGGATATGTGTCCTCCCGTCCCATCTGTCCTACGATGCCCCCTGGCCAGTCCGAAAGGTCCCCCTGAGGTGCACCCCCCACTTTGTGGCATACCATGTGGAGACCAAGGTAAAGAAAAACTTAGTGTGGAAACATGTGAGGCAATTTTTACCATGTGGCATGGAATTGCATTTTTTTTTTTCTCAGATACCCCTCTCCACCTAACTCTTTATATTTACTGGATTAAAAAAAAAATGAAGAAAATAAAGAAGAGTATAACTTGTCTCGCATGTCTTGCAATAATAGCAATAAATAGATAATTGTCAGACACCAAAGGGAAAGACAATCAGATACAGTGATAAATAGATAAATTTGCATACATAGTCACTTTCAGAAAGTCACTTTATCATTGCAGAGGATGAAGACATTCTGAGAAATTGCCATGGATATCAGACATCAATCACGCATCAGATCAAAATTTCCACCTAACCCATTAGGAACTGAACTGTCCGAAACCACCCGTCAGCTCTTTAAAAAAAAAGATAGTTTTATGCCTTAGTGTTTTCATTGTTTTCATATAGAATTATGTAATTTTAAAGAGGTCAAAGGTCAACGAAAATATGTCAAAATTATTTCTGTGACACACAAGTCTCTTTGTAAAGTCATCATAGGCTTTCAAATAAACATATAACTTATAATAGACAAAATTTACATGCAGTGAGCTATTTTGCATAATTTAAAAAGTTGTTGACATGAGAGTAATATTGCTGTACCTTCTGGGGAACAATAGACCATTATGTACGGAATCATTTCAGGTGCTAAAGGGTTAAACTGAGAGTCAGAGAGGTACACTTATCAGGGGCGGATCCAGGAATTCCATAAAGGGGAGGCGCCTTTACAAAATTAAAGGGGGCGCAGCCCCCCCCCCCCCCCCCCCCCGCTTTTTTCTTTTTATTTCTTTTGTTTTAACCAAAAATAAAGAGGGGGCGTGCCCACGGTGCGCCCCCTCTGGATCTGCCACTGCTTATTCTCATGACTTGACTGTTACGTCTTTTTGAGAGTAAGATGAAAAATTTGTGTCCTTTTTTCAGACGTATTCCGTTGTGACGAGCGTCCAGGAAACAAAGACGACAGTGTGGAGGGTTGTTGGAGAGGACTTCTCTGAGGAGCCGATAGAGAGAGGTGAGTCTGGCAAACTTAGAAGAAAACAAGGTGTAACATCACAGTAATAGGCTGCGCGCCGTGCGCGGACCACAGAACCGCGTACGGCAGAACCGCATGCAGAATGACATCTCGTTACGTGTACGCGCAACATTGATCAAGACTTACGTTGCTTTGCTGTAGCAATTAAATAGCTTGATTAGGTTGATGCGGTAAAGCAACGTTTGTGTTGATTTGTGCAAATTACACTAGAAATATGGGATCTAATGAAATTGATTGCATTCAATGTATTGTTGATACTGTTGGTCCTTTTTTTTTGAGGGTGAGATATGAAGTATTAAATAAAAACAGAAAAAGAGCTGTGTGTTTGCAAAACTTTAAACTCAGTTTTCTGGAAAAGAGGTTGCATGTAGATACATTGTTTTGCTATCTCATGGCCGATTTGGCCATGATACCTAGGAGTAAGTGAAATTATCTCAAGAGATGCATATCTTGAGAGTTGACAATTCAACTACTGTTACTTGCATGTGTATATTTTCTCATTTACTTCGTGTTTTGAGGGTTTGTTTGTTATCGTCCCCTCCCAGATGACAGGTTTGTTCACACCGTCAAGGACTTCTTCTCTATCCAGCTCTTCTCCCCTCTCAGCTGGGACGCCATCCCCAACACAAGGTGAGATCCTGTCTTTTGTGCCCCCCCCCCCCCCAAAAAAAAAAAGAAAAGAAAGAAAAGAAAACAAACCATCAAGCTTGCTTTCTATGACTGTGGTTTAACAGTGACAGTGAGTAATCGTGTTTCCTCTTTCTAATTTTATGTGTTTCTTGAGTGTATGTGGATATGTGGCTTCAGTTATAATATTTACATTCTGGTAGTAATGGTATATTTATGTGATGCATTTATATACAAGTGTTGTTTGATTCACTCTTAAGTTATATGTAACGTGATATGTGATCTTCATGTTTCATGTATTTTCAAGATGCAGACTTATTGTGAAACTGCAGAGCACCTTTGGAAAGCAGTTTTGTACAAGTGAAGATGCCAACCCTGCACGATAACACTAAAAAAAAAATGAATGAATGAAACAATAGCAATCCAAAGAAAACATGCTTGTATCTACAATGTTGGAACTGCCTCCATGAATGTGACAATGATAAAAGCCATTTAGACAAGATGTGTCAATTATAAAAGCTCACCTCTCCATGCTTGTGACTTCACTCAGTGAGATTGCAGATATTTTGAGCTAGTCATTCACGTATCAACTGAATTCCTAATTGCAGATAGAAACTTGGTTTTGTTACATTGTTGTATTGGCAATGACACTATTTCGTCCATTTCCCTTAGACCTCATGCTCATGGGAAAAGGGGTATGTAAGCATACAGGGTATATGCTGAAAAATTTGTGCTGTTAAATGCCTTAATGCAACTTTAAATAGCACTGTTATGTTTTCCTTCAATTGTGTTCTTATGGTAAAGGAGGGAAATGATGGAGTGTGATATTGCCTTTTTAAAGCGATTTTAGTAGAATTTTGGAAAGTGAAATCTTTGCCAATGACTGTAGTTACTTGCTGTAGAGGGACATGTTTGTGCTTTAAAGCAAAATTTCCTAGAAGTGATCATGTTGTCTTTTCAATTTCAGAATCGAGTATGAGCCAGCAGAGCAGGTCACATGTCTGAAAGTGGTCAACCTGAACTCTGAGGGCAGTATAACAGGGAGGAAGGGTTTTATGGCTGTGGCGACGACCCACGTGTACACCGAAGATCTCCAGAGCAGAGGATCTGTAAGTTGTATTTCCATGACAGTTTGATATTATGTGTGGTCACATATTTATGTAGCTCTTCATGTGGGTGTTGTAGAGTGGACAGTGATTGTGGCTTATTTTGTTTACTTGTTTGCTGCAGATATACATCTATGATGTCATCGAGGTTGTGCCGGAGCCAGGCCAGCCACTGACAAAGAACAAGCTGAAGCCCCTCTACTCCAAGCGGCAAAAGGGACCGGTCTCCACCCTGTGTGACGTCCTGGGATACCTCCTCAGCTCTGTGGGGCAAAAGGTCAGTGTTAGTGGACATCGGCCATAATACTTTCTGACGGACAACATATAACATCGTGCTAGTGCTAAGTTGTACTTTTCACAAGCTGCTTTAAAGGCATAATTTACCATTTGCAAATGACACAAAAACCCAGCATTAGTTCTTTGAAGTAGTTCTAGAATGTGAGTCAGGGAGAGAAACAACTGCTGTAAAATTTTGAATCGGTAAAATTGATGTTTAGTATTGTTAAATATACAAAATGTGAACAATAGTTATAATAAAGATGTTTCCAGACTAAACTGTTTACAGTTACTGTTTATTGAGAAAAATACAGATATCTCCGTATATTTCAGGCTTTATCGTGAAATTTTTATATGATAGGATGCTTCGTGGTACAACAGACCTACACATATGCATTAAATGTCATATCTTGATTTTTTTTTTTTAATCACTGTTCCCAAGGATAAACAAGACCTTTAAAGTACACTGGACAGAATGACCAATGACATCTTAGGCCTCATATGCCATTGACAGTCCTAACACAAATTTCTGAAGGCACTTAAAGGCATAATTTACCATTTGCAGATGAAACAAAAACCCAGCTTTGGTGCTTCAAAATAGTTCTAAAATGTGAGTTAGGGTTAGAGACAACCAACGTAGAAATTTGAGTCAGTATAATCAATGCTAAGTATTGTTAAATATACAAAATGTGAACAATATTTATAATAAAAATGTTTCCAGAATAAACCGTATACAGTTATGGTTTATTGAGAAAAATAGTAATATCTCCTTATATTTTTGGCTTTATTGCAAAATTTTTACATGGTAGGATGTTTTGTGATACAACTGACCTACACATATGCATCAAATTTGATATCTCGAACATTTTTGAAATCACTACTCCCAAAGGTAAACTGTACCTTTAAACAATATGAATATGGAGAATATTTCATAATCTCTGCGACAAAAGAATGAAGATTTGTGAAGGAATGCATAAAAAAAAACCCACTCTTTTATGCTTAAAACTGCAGCAATCTAACACAAAACACTTAGAATGACCAATCAATTTTATATTACCAGACAGGAATTTGATTTGCAAGAATCTGGAAATTCTTTGCATATTGTGAGCATCAGAAGTTCCAATACAAGTTTTTGGCATGTTACTCTCCAAAGAACTTATCTAATCATGTGCTATTCCTCACACAGGGACCAGATATCATCCTGATCACATGAAAAGCATACTGCCCAAACTGTTAATCCCTCTTTTGCTCAAAAAGAAGACATTCTGTCTTTTTTTACAGAATATTCATACAACGCTTCATCACTGAAGAATTCCATTTCATGTCATATGAAAGAAGTAAAGTTTGTTCATCATTTCAAATCATTTTAAAAAGCTTTCCTTTTTTGAGACAACTTTTTTGAGACTACAGTACATAATGATTTCTAAAGTGGAACGTTTCTACTTCTGTGCAGAGACATTTAATTAGTAACATGTGCTCTGTAGGATTTGTGGTTATGATTATGACAATTATCTATTGATATATTGCAGTTTTGTTTCTGGTTGTAATGTTTTTGTTGCTGTTAATGGTGATTGTTAAGAGTTAGGGTGATTAGGTGATTATATGCTATTTGTTTTGGTTGTGGTTGCAGTTGTGGTTGTGGTATTTGTTACAGCTCCTGTTCCAGTTGCAGTTGCAGTTATACTTATGACTGTGGTCCTACACCTCATTATCATGATTTGAAAAAAAAAAAAAAAAAAAAAAAAACCTGCTTGATTAATTTTATGGGTATCTGGCTTTGGTATGCTATATGCCATTAAGTTTCAGTTGATCTGATTAAAATTGGGGGAAAAATTCCCCAAGGTAAGGTCCAAAGTCACTATGTAGTCAAGAATTGCCATTTTTCAGCTGCATTTTTCATATTGTCCTTTGTGTAGGTTTACATGTGGCAGTTCAAGGATAATGACCTAGTTGGACTGGCCTTCATCGACACCCAGATCTACATCCACAACGCTGTCAGCATCAAGCAGTTTGTCCTGGTCACCGACGTCATGAAGAGCGTCTATCTCCTTCAGTACCAGGAGCGGGACAGGACCCTGTCCCTTGTCAGCCGGGTGAGCTTGTTGCCTTTGTCACCACGGAAGTCTTGCTTTCGTTAAACTTTGTCCTAGGATATGATTGGGATGCATTTGTGTTCATTCTTTACACTCCCTCTTCTCCTCGGGATCTAATTTTGAAGAACTGCTGATTGTAATTGAGAAGATATAATCTTGTAGATGATGTACACCATATTGCTGTGCAGTGCTCTGAAACCTGAACTGCCAGATTTAATTTTGTGGATACCACATACTATACATGCTATATAATTTTGCAGTGTTTTTATATAGCCAATTGACTGCCTTCGCGAAATTATCAACTCGTGGAAATATTGCTACCTGTTAAAACAAATGCACTGTTATCTATAAGGTGGAAAATCACTGTGTTTTCGTCTGAAAAGAAATGATATTTGTTTCTGATTTCATGACAGTGGTTCTTGAGTGCAAATTATAAGCCACTCACAAATCTGTCCTAAAAGTCCAAATTCACCAAATGCACATGAAAGCTATGCTGTACACTGTGTGAGAGTTGCAGCATAGCAGAATTAAAGAAATGTAGTTAAACAGCTCAGCCTGTTAAGTAGCATGTATGACAGGACTACTTTACAGTCATATCAAAACTGTTAATGAATCATATTTGATCCTATTTATGTATTGTGATTTGATAAAGCAGATTAATACCTGATGGAAAAAAAAATTTACTGCAACCCTTCAGAGTCTACATTATACTACACTATACTATACTTATACTACATTACATTACTAACATTAGTTATCACGTTGAATATCATAGTTTATTTGAATGTGTATATGTTTGCTCCTCTTTTTTTTAATTTGCACCTTTGTAATCTTAATAGGATAGCAAACCGCTGGAGGTATATGCCTGTGAGTTCATGGTGGATGATAGCCAAATAGCATTCCTTGGTAAGTTCTCCATACAAAATTCTCTGTGCAAAATCATCTATTTTTTGCTCCTATTTTTTCTTCCAGTATTCCCTTCAATGCATGCAGATTTCAAGATGTATAGCAGAAAAGGAGAAATTTGCCAGAATGTAGGGGGATGTTCTTCAAAATCATTCTGTATAGTCAAAATGGTACAAATAACATGTTAATACCATATCTTACTGTAAAGCATGATATTTTCGCTGCAAAAAAAAAATTGTGAATTGGTGCCAGTGGCCTTTTCCGCGGTATGACATTTTTGCAAATTGCCGCTAGGATTAAATCCATATAATGTAGACAAGAACATTTTGATTTCGCAAATCTTGGTTCTCGCAAATTCATGAACTTTCCTAGTTTTACAGTATATTGTAGTATATATATGATATTGTACACTTTACCAATTGCTAGGAAACCAGGAAGTATCTAGTATGTAAATATTAAACCTATACAACATTGTGAATGTGTCTTTTTTTCTCTATCCTCTCTCATCCACTTCACCCCTCCTCCTTTCACCCCCTCCCCCATCCAAACCCTTACCCCCACCTCCCTCACTCACCCAATGCTGCACTCACCCCCTTCTCCACCCATCCCTTTCCTCCACTTCCCCACTCACACCCCTCACTCCACCCAACTCTTTTCTCCACTCACCCCAACCCTTCCCCCCCATCCAACCCCTCTCCTTCATTCCCTCACTCATCCCCCTCCCCCTACTAACCCCTCCCCTCACTCACCCACTCCACCACCACTAAACCCCTTTCCACCACTCCCCCACTTACCCCAACCCCTCCCACTCCTCCATCCATCCCTACCCCCTCCCAACCCAACCTCTTCCCTCACACACCCAACCCTTCCCCACTCCCCCCATCCACCCCTCCCCCTGCCCACCCAATCCCTTTCCTCACTCACCCCCTCCCCCACCCAACCCTTCCCCCCCTCCCCCATCCACCCCTTCCCTCACTCCTCCGCTCACCCACTCCCCCACCCTCATCCCTCCATCCAGCCTCTGATGTGGACAAGAACCTCATCCTCTTCCACTACCAACCGGAGGCCCGGGAGAGCAGCGGAGGAATGTACCTCCTCAGGCGGGCTGACATCAATGCCGGTGCCCACATCAACACCTTCGCCCGGGTCAGGTGTCGACTGACGGACCCCTCCAGTGAGAGACCACTGACCGGTCCAGTGGAGAGGCGGCATGTAGCATTCTATGGTGAGTCTGGTGAAGCCAGTTTTGACAAGTCCACTTTCAGCATGGACAACTTCCCCTTCTTTTATCCTTGTCAAAACATCAAACACTATGACATTTTGTAACTGATTGATAATTGCCCTACATCAACATGAATAAGCATCAAATAAATAAGTGCTTAGTAGCAGCCATGATAAAATTTATGAGCATACGTACTCGGGCAGGATTCAAACATAAGACCTCCTGATAACTGGACAGGCGTCTTATCCTCAAGACCACCAATGTCAATGTTGATATGGGGCAATTTGCCAATCAGTTGCAATAAAAACAAGTCTACGCAAAAATGACATAAATTTGAATTATGTAATCTTTCTTGAAGTAATTACAGTAACGGAGCATGGTCAGTCTATATGTAAATATAGAGATGAAATACATTGTAGTATCTCAGCAAGCTGAAAAGCTTAGGAAACAGTGAGCGTGTGTGTTAACAAATTATCCAGCAGTATTCATGTTGAGCTGTCCTCAAGTGGATTTCTCACCGTGCCCTTAGTATTAGAAAGGGATAGGGATTCAAACCTTGCCACAGCCTAAGTGTCCTCTAACAAGACATATTACCCACAATGCACCTCTCTACCAAGGTGTGGTAATGGTACATGGTTCAAAGCAGGACATGATTATGGATGGATTAAGTGCATACATGTGTTGTAAAGTGGCAGCATGGTTTGAATACTTCCGACAGTGTGAAAGAAAATATGTGTAGGTTTGATCCCACTGTCACTGACCTGTGGTATCCAGGCGACTCCTTTTACGACCAAGTCCTCAGGACCAGTAGCTTTTTGTGTGTGTGTGTGTGTGTGTGTGTGTGTGTGTGTGTCCAAATTTTGCTATAATCAAACAAATACTGTAAGATATACAATGTAACATGTGATTATCAGGGGACCTGAATATTTACTTTGTTTCAAAGAAATTTCACCATAAGCATGCTCGTAGTAATGGGAGCACCCTTTAATATGTTGTATAGTTCTGCACCATGACCTGTAAAAGTATTATCATAAAAGAAATGACAATGTCTGTTAATTATGATATGGTCATCTTTTGTTCTTGTCATCATTTCTCTATATCCTATACATGTATTTTTCCTCCCCAGCTACCCTGGATGGAAGTATAGGCCTTCTGCTGCCTATGATTGAGAAGACTTACAGGCGACTCCTCATGTTGCAGAACGCCCTCACAAACGGCATCCCGCACACCGGTGGTCTGAACCCTAAGTCTTATCGGTGAGCATGGACCATTTCAGACTCACTAGCTTTACTTGTCTCTGTCTTCATTCCTGTTTTGATGTCTTCACCCTATGAAAAGATTTATGTACAGGGAAACCCCGTTATAACGAGCTCGGATATAGCGAGATACCGCTTGTAACGAGGATATTTTACCGGTCCCATTTTCATTTGCACATATCAAAATGGTAAAAATATGCATACGTTTATAACGAGGTACCGGTTATAACGAGGAAAAAATGATGGTCCCACCGACCTCGTTATAACGGGGATTCCCTGTACTTTCTATTTAGGGTCCGTGGAAACAAGTTAGGAGCTTGACAAAGATTTTTGATTAAAGCTGTTAAAATACATAAAATAACAAGAAAATATGGGATATTTTTATTCGTTGTTTTGTTATAAGTGCATTATCATGGGAATGCTTTTGTATTTTGCTCAGTTGGATGATGGACTTACTTTAAAATGTTTAAAAATATTGCTCAGGCCATTTTGGAGTCAAACTCTTTATCTGTTGAATGTTGGGTTCGGCAGTTACAGATTTTAAGGAAGTTTCCATTGATATGAACAAGAATAGTTTCTGCATGCTAAATTTCAATACCTTAATATACACATATTGTCAAATATCATAAAACCTTTTTTTTGTGTGTAAATTCCTTTATGTTGTAGGATAAGACTAGAATGCTATGTTCAGTGTGTACTATGCTAGTCATGTCAGCTTCTTGCATCAGTTGTATATGTTCCATTCATAATGATACTCATGATAATACTGTAGCAGAGAGGCTTAAATAGTGGAGGCATGGAATCTATGTCATTTAATTGAATCAACTTCAAGTCATACAGACTTATATGATTTGTTTATTTGCATGTTCAATTTCATTCATTTATTTTTCATTGTTGCTTGTGCTTGCCGCTTTATTGTTTGTGTTCCGTATGAATGCTCCTAATGGGCCAATTTTACTAAGGTATTTGAAATCAAATCCAGAATATAACTTTAGTCCATGGACCAAAACGAGCATGAAAGAGGCTTACCATGCCCATGAGAATGTCAGTGTTTGTTCATTTTTGTATATCTGTTTTCTAGACACATTGGCCCGAATCTACGAAGGTGGTACAAATGAAACCATTTGAAGTCATTTCGTTGATGAAATGATTATTTTGTAACGAAATGACAACATTTTGTAACTAAGTGAACATTTTGTCCACGAAATGATAATTTCCTTAACGAAACGGTCATTTTGTCGACGAAATGACCAATTCAGTAGCAAAATATTCCGTGTCACACTTGGCGCTCCATGGTTTTTGTCCATGGTTCAAACCATGGTTTCATTTGTACCACCTTCGTGAATTCGGGCCTATATGTCACACACATTCAACTTCGCATATTCCATGGTATACATGTAAACAACCTTTGTTAATTTAGCCTAGTGTGTTGAACAATGAACACTCATCTTATGTTAGATTAATAGCTCTGTTTATAATTTGGTATATAGACCTATGAAGTTAATTCCTAAGCAACCTTTCAATGATTGTCACTACCAGGCATGTCAAGTCCCACGTCCGTTACCTTAGCAACCCGCATCGCAACGTCATCGATGGAGACTTGCTGATGAAGTACTGTCATTTGAGTGTAGTGGAGAAGAACGAATTTGCCAAGAAGATTGGAACAAGCGTGGATCAGGTATGTTATAAGGAAAGACGTAATGTATATCCCGGAGATATTTCATGCTTTCCATTGTTTAAAGAGACATTCAATTTCACATCAAAGCATTTGAAAGTGTCATCAGCGAAATTATTGTCTGAATTACTTTCTCTTTGTCTCATGCACTTCTAGCAATATTAGAGAATTTTATAAAAGTGTTAGTCTGTCATGTAACTGACAAATCACTGCTTTGAAGTTGATGTATCTTATTTCAATATTACTTTGACAAAAAAGTAAACTGTGATACCCTATATGCTATATCTATAACGGGTCTATTTTTTTTTTTTTGCAAATCGGGATTTCACAACAATTGTGTGAGTGGTTGAATTTGCAATCGTGGAGTACAGTAATGATCCGATAAATGTATGCGTGCACCTCACTTTCATGTCGGGATCACATATAATACTTTTGCACGTTGTAAGATTTGCGAATAGTACCCTACTTGATGAAAATTCACAAAAATAATCCCATTGTTAAATATATGGCATATACAATAGTGCTTTGAATTTATGTGTGTTTGTGTGTGTGTGTGCCTCTTTGTGAGTGACATCCTCACAAAAGGAGGCTGCCTACCTGCTTTGATATTTATTGCATTTATCATCTACCATTAACCTGCAATGCTGATTTTTTCTTGCTTTCTTCTTGTAACTCTCAGATTATGAGTGACTTGATGCTGGTGGAGACGCTGACCATGCACTTCTGAGGGGGCTAAGAGGCTGACCAAGAGATATCCTCCAATCTGGGCCCTTCTCGGCCAGTGGTGGCCACTCCTGCCTTTGGACGATGGCGTAGCATGTTCCATACCTTGACGCAAAGTCCTTCTCGATTGTGACAATTCCTGAAATCCAACAGACTTTAAGCTGAAGATGGTGGCAGTTGGCATCAGTTCAAATTGTGTTTTCAGCTCAGACCACTTTCGTATATGAGGAGATAATGCATTCCACAACTTTTCTCTTATTTTTGCAGTATGCCAACGGTATACTGCAGTCAGACTTTTTCAAATTGACTGGCTACTATGGCTGTGGTTTAAACCGTTGGCCTATTTACCTATTAGTGTTTGAAATACTATGGAATAATCAAAACGATTTTGAACTGATTACTCCATGTAAAATTTAGAGGCATCTAATGTTTTGTATGACTGAACGCATACGAAAGAACTTTAAATACTTGTTAGCGTGAGCTGCTGTGGTTCAGTGGACCAGACCAAGAACTATTAATCACAAGGTCCGTGATTCAAATCCCCTGGTAGCAGCAGTTGTGTCCCTTGGCAAGGCATTGATATTTCCTAACATATTCCTTCACAATGGAGTGAAAGCTGTGAGTCTTGTGGTCGGATGCATACATGCTTCCATAGCTTACTTAGCGACCATGCAAAACAAATCACAATATAGTTCAAGAATTCAATTCAAGAATTCAGTTCAACGCTATTCACAATCTATGATTCTTGCTAGATTCTGTATCTAAAGCAGTTCATGCACCGGTGAGTGCTTTAATCATATTTCACACCTGTGAATCCGATTGATTTGTCATTGTGCTGATATGGTGGCGGCTGTAAGGTTAGGAAAAAACATGCCCCCCCCCCCCCCCCCCCCCAAAAAAAAAAAAAAAAAAAAAAAAAAAAAAAATCCAAAAGAAATGAAACCAGTGTGTGTATCCTAAAAACCAGCCACTTGATAAATTCAAGATGATATTGACAAGTGTGCCTTGAAGCACAAAATAATTTCAGCGAATACACCCATAATACAATGTAGTAGAATTGTTCACAAACTACTACTGCAAATACTGATAAGCAGATATTGAAGAAAAAAAAAAAACCAACCCAACAAACTCAGCAATAACAATAACTGTGCAAAGAAATTAATAGACCAGAGGAGATTCAAAAGTTTTCTCTTAGCTCAAATGGATGCATTCAATTTCTTCTTTACCCTGGCTTTGTCTGTACCATCTGGAGAAGAGAACTTCTGTCTGAATGCAGATTCTGGAGGTGCCTTAGTTTCTCCATGAAAAAGGAATGTGGACATCCTGAAAGTTGATTCACAGGAGATACTAAGAACTTACGCTTCAAGTTTATGCAACCCAGTATGCATTTTTGTCACCCAAGTTCTCAATGTATACAGCGGAACCTTGTTATAAAGACGTTGGATACAGCAAAACCCTCTTACAACAAGGTAATTTTGCTGGTCCCAACTCTATACTGTATGTTTTTCTTGTTTGTCTTGTACCCTGATATAGCGAAAAACCTGATATAAAAACTAAGGTAATTGTCATGGTTTGTAGGTCCTCGTTATAACGAGGCTCTCTTGTTGTATGCCAAATATGCTGTCATCTGAGACATTTCAGAGTACATTGTATGATATTTGTATATAAGCTCTACCAGTCAGACTACATTGTTTTGGCATTGTCATCATGATATGACTGAATAAAGTGAAAACGTTTTTTAGCATATCAAATATATTTTGTGATTTGTTATTTTTTCTTGTGCGTCGAGTGAGTCTCTGTAAAGCATTGATAAACGCATGATTTTTGTGCTTATAGCACGACTTTACTGGTTGTAAACTCAATTCCAGAGGAAGCTATTATTTATTCCCAAAATTCTTTTGTGAGTTTCTAATGATATCATCATTCTTCTGCCTGGCACTTACATGTATATGAAATGTGTCCATTTTGCAAAAATGGGTTGTCTTTATTTTCTCACAATTCAGAATGAATGTGTCAATATTTGAATGTCCTCCAATCAAAACCAGTAACAACCGTGATACAGCGTATTAGTACAGTGTATGTACATGATTGTGTGTTAATTGAGTGCATGCTTGCAAATGGCATATGAGATGACAGATCTGTTATCGGACCAAAGGGTTTGCATATAAAAGTGATTAAAAACAAAATCAAAAGATGTGTAAGAAAAATAGATACTACAGTCATTTACGGCTTCATGTGAAAGAATTTTTAAAATCAATCTTCATAACCTTTCATTTCAGAAAGTTTTTACCATACATGTCCCCAAATGGTTGCACGTGCATTGGCCAGGAGAAAAGAATTCTTTTGAGATGGTATCGTATGGAAACTCGAATCGCTAGCCTAGACCTATCGTTAGCAAGTGCACTTGAAATGAACAAAGATTTATGGCCTTGTGTGTAGTTAATGGTACATTGTAATTCCTTCTGGACAGTGACCTCTTAGAAGGCAGATATTGTGGGTGTGGTTTGCCAGAGTAAAAAAAAAAAAAGGATCCACAATTGAACAGAATGTTCATATTTATAATTATGGTCTGGAGTGGGCAGTCAGATGTAAATATGTTAATAACTGTGCGAGGTACAAGCTACCATATCAAAGAGTGTGGACAAACAACTGGACAAACAAACACGCACACACACACACACACACACTAATACTGATCCATGTTGAGTTTGTGTAATTTTTATTCAATTGAAAGGGGGCAGTTCTGATAAATATGTTAATGTACGTGCATGTGTGTTTTCCTTCAAAAAAAATCTCTGAGTAGTTATGAATCATTAATTTCATTTGATAAACAACAAACAAACAAAAATGAGCACATTCAATATTTATCACCCTTCAGTGTATGAAGAGATGTGATGTTAGTCCCTAGTACGTTTATTGTAACTTATTGATTTGTTTGAAAACAGTTTGAAGGAAAATGGTGCAGTCAGAGCATTTTTGCTCTCAGTCAATCAATTATAATTGTGTGCTTGTATTTACACAGACTTTACCACCAAATAGACCAGTTGACAAGAGAGTGCAAATTTTCAGCTTTCCCCCTAGAGACCTCGCAAAACACCTTGCAATCCACCTTTTCCTACGTAATGCAGTTCTGTACTTGAAATCCAGATTGTGAGTAGTCAGTTGTTGCAATGTTAGTCAATCATTTTTTTTTTTTTTTTTTGGTGCAACCTTTTTTTATTTTTAATGAAGGTCTTGATAAGATGTGGATGCTATATGAAACCGTGTTTACTGATCATCAAAGGTAAAATGTTAAATCGCCGACACAGACAGAAAAAGATACTCGTCCAGTCGGCATAAATACTGCAAATAAACAGACTACCCATAGCAATCAATGTTAGCAATACGTTGTATATCATCGTCGAACACACGATGACCCAAACTGCCTAATGGACAACGTACACGGTACGCAGAAACCATACACAAAACACAGAAGCATCTTCATGACCATATGGTATTGCTATCCATGTATTTACTGTAGGATTCAGAACCTCTTCATTTTTTGTCATACGACAGTCTCATTCTCAGACTCTAGCGAGCATAATTCAAATGGGGTGGAATGATTTATCGGACACACAATGAATTTAATTTCATTTCAGTTGTGTATTTGAAGAATCTTTTGGTTCTTTGCGCAAGATTAATGATTTTAGTATTTTTTGAAAAATGCAAATGCAGCAACTATAACCCAGATCATAAAAAGAATGGGAATCCTTTTTTTTTTTTTGTAGTTTATCCAAAAATAAAAAAATCTTCAGGGTGACGTCGGCTTTCTTAGTTTTACGGATTTGAAGCATGAGAAACCCTTTACACACTTTTAACATTCAACCCTGATATTATTTTGAAGGGATAATGCAATATTGCATTGACAGCCGTCATAAATCATGAATAGAATGTACTTAATGAGTGTGCAAAATTTCAGCTTGATTTCATAATGCCTCATAATGGCTGCTACTCCAGGAATTTAATAGCCCGTTCTTTGTCCCATATAATGCACAGAGAATGCATCCCAGGGTGAGATTTGGTACTCAAATAGATCCGAAACTTCAAAGCCCCTTTTTATCAGTAAACTCTTGAAGAGAGTGTGTCTTTCCCATTGTTCAAGTGGCTATGTGAAGTCCATTGGTATGTTTTTGAGCTTCAGCGTGTGTTCAATCATATGATATCCTACGATAATATTCAAGCATTTCCCTATACTTTCAATATTGTGCAAAATTATACATTTATGTTATTATTAATACATTGTAATGTAATTTATGCATTCAACTTCTGTGGAATGTCTGTATTTCTGCTGGAAATGGAAAAATAGATGAATGAATAAATACAGTGGACTCCTGTTATAGCTAAGTTCTAGGGACCGGCAGTTTTTTTCGTTATATCGAAATTTTGTTATAATCGACCTAATAATAATCATAAAAAAAATACATGGAACTGATAATGTTGCGGCCTGAATTTTAAATTCGTTGTAACCGTAATTTCATTACAACCGTGTTCGTTATAACTGCAGTGCACTGTAGTGAATATGTAATTATAATGCATAAAGTTTGCTCTTATATGAAACTTTATGTCTAGCGACTTTTTGGGGGCTTCGTGACACAGGGTCCTATTTAGTCGCTACAACATGAAGTGCCTCCAGCCTTCCGATCGGGCCCATCGGAAGGCCGTCGGAAGTTTTCGGCGTCACATCGACCAACCACCTGTGGATGTCGTCGACGCATTCGTCCTTCAGATCGTCCGGGATACATTGAAGGTGTCCGGTAAGACTTCTGATCTGATCTGGATTGATGCAGTAAAAAACACAATGCTGAAATCATAGTAATTACTACACTGACGTCATATTAAGGGGGTGGGGGGGGGGGGGGGGGGGGGGAGGGGTGGGGTGGGGTTCCAACGAACCAGGGTCCGCTTGAACAGAGTAAAACAAAAGTAGCTCAATACTTCTTTCCAAGCCTGAAAATGAAACAGAAAAGTGGTATTGTAGGATTTAAAGAAGAAACATAAAAGAAAAAAAAAAACAATTGTAAAACAACATCCAGACTCTACTCCCGCTTGGTCGCTTTACTCCTGCTGAGAGGTTCACTATTTTGAATTTTGCCCCCCCCCCCCCCCCCAATGAAATCCTAGTTTTATGCCTAAAATTCATTGGCCCGAATTCACAAAGGTGGTACATTGTACAATCGAAACCATGGTTTAAAGCATGGACAAAGACCGTATTTTTTGTCCCCGCCGAACGAGTTCGAGCAGGGGACTATGAAACGGGCTCCGTACGTGTGTGTGTCCGTGTGTCCGTTCGTCCGTCTGTGCGTCCGTGTGTGATCAAAATGTTCAATTTGCTACTTCTCTGTCATTCATGAGCCAATTTTGATTCTGTTTGCTTTATATGATAGCACTACATGGGAGCTTTGAAACTTCTACACAGAGTTTCAGTTGTGACCTTTGACCTTGATTTTTTACCTTTATTGTAGGTCCCTACATTGGCTACAAAATGCTACTCCTTCGCCATTTCTAACCCGATTTCGATTCCGTTTGCTTTATGTGATGGCACTAGGTGAGGGCTTCAAAACTTCTACACAGAATTTTGACCTTTGACTTCTTTGACCTTTGACCTTGATTTTGACCTATATTGTAGGGCCTACATTTTGCTACAAAATGCTACTCCTTCGCCATTTCTAACCCGATTTCGATTCCGTTTGCTTTATGTGATGGCACTAGGTGAGGGCTTCAAAACTTCAACACAGAAGTTTGACCTTTGACTTCTTTGACCTTTGACCTTGATTTTTGACCTATATTGTACATTGGCTACAAAATGCTACTCCTTCGCCATTTCTAACCCGATTTCGATTCCGTTTGCTTTATGTGATGGCACTAGGTGAGGGCTTCAAAACTTCAACACAGAAGTTTGACCTTTGACTTCTTTGACCTCTGACCTTGATTTTTGACCTATATTGTACATTGGCTACAAAATGCTACTCCTTCGCCATTTCTAACCCGATTTCGACTCTGTTTGCTTTATGTGATGGCACTAGGTGAGGGCTTCAAAACTTCTACACAGAATTTTGACCTTTGACTTCTTTGACCTTTGACCTTGATTTTTGACCTATATTGTACATTTTGCTACTAAATGCTACTTCCGGCGGGGACATATATTACGCACCGCGTAATTTCTACTTTTCCTTGTTTTTTATAGGGCGCCAAGTGTCGCATGGCCTATTTCGTTACGAAATCAGTCATTTCGTCAACCATTTCGATAACGAAATGATCATTTCGTCGACGAGATTACGTGTATTTCGTAACGAAATAGGCCATGCGACACTTGGCACCCCATAAAAAACTACAGTCTTTGTCCATGGTTTAAACCATGGTTTCGATTATAGTCGGATAAGGATCGCAATCCATATCTCTAAATTTGTTGTTTTTTGCATACGTTCACATTGACAGAAAAATCCTGCTAATTTTTGCCTGTCACAGAGCGCAAGGTATTGTTGATATAAAATATCACGATTTTGGTCAAGCAAATCACTCAGTCACCGCGGAGCGAATGATTATCAAGATAATTCAAAAATAAGCGCATAAGCAAGAATTTTCTTGGGATTTGCATCGCGATGCTGCCTGCGATTAAATTGGTGGGATTTTTGTGTTCACACGGACAAAAATGTCTAGATTTTTATCCAGCTAATGGTCGTAGCTAGGGCCTATATGCAAATCCCACTATAGTTTATGGAACAACAAACACGCAATCCAAAACAAGAATAGCAACAACATCCAAAAGAAAAAACAAATTGCTTGATAAAGTACCCATTCCACCTTGAGTTTAATACATTATAGCCAATCATTTGCATTGCCAGTTCGACGAGGTGTACGAATAATCGTAAAATGACATAACACCCCATCCCGCACTTCAGAGGGGCTCTTTCGCATTTGATTCGCCTTTCAGCTTCTTTATTGTTGTTGTTGTTTGCCGAGTTTTTTGTTTGTGTTCAAAGACAATACATTTTTAAAATGAAGACAGAATAATGGTACAGAGATTCACACGCACCAGCAAACCCTCACCAAATAATGAACTGCTCTGAATATCATCTTACCTTTTATCTTAGCAGCATTCCATTTGGGCCACGTGACGTCAGCAGCTCGAGAGGAAACAACTTTGAATCCGACTGACTGAAACATTTTCAAGAAATCGTCAGCGCAAAGCCACTCAGTGTGTTTATGTTCATAGTCCTGAAGAAAGACAGAGTTCAGTGAGAGAATGGAAATCCATGTGCGAGAGTATAAAATCACTTAGTGGGTAGTTTATTTAGATTTAATCAAAGACCCTAATTGAAATTACTGTCAAACGTATGTTAACTGCCGGATATTGTACATATTTTGTATAATCATGCATCTGGTACCTTTGCCTACAACTTGTTCCTTTTCAGAGTAGGTTACCTACTCTTGGTATCTGCTGAGAGGTTTTTGAAAAATTCACACAAGGAACACACATTTTGATGAGAGTAGTGGTCTTCTCTTGGTTACATCGCATTTAAATCTCAAATAGTTGAGACTTGTTTGCTTTATGCAGAGAAATATAGGGGCGGATTCAGGAATTCCGTAAAGGTAAGGCGCCTTTGCGAAATTAAGAATTCTGATTGTTTGTGCAGAATCTATACAGGACTATTTGACAGTCCTGGCCAAACGGGGTCATCCCACGAAACCGACACCCACGAGTCATACTGTCCACGAGACCGACATCAAAAATAGGTCCATGAGTAATACAGTCCATGAGTTATACGGCTCACGAGTCATACAGTCCATGAATTCGACACTACTCACAAAAGCCTCATGAAACCGACACTATGCAAATATAGCCCACGAGACCGACACTAGGCCTACACAATAAAGGCTCACTGACGAGACCGACAGTACGCAAAAGAGGCTCACGAGACCGACGCTAGGAAAAGAAGGCTCACGCAACCGACACTAGGCTAAGAAGGCTCACGAGACCGACACTAGGCAAAGAAAGCCTATGTATCCTATCCTCCTGCCCATATACCCGCCTGCTTAGAGTTTTCAGTTTGTATTTTCCTTTGGCTGTAACTATAATGTATGACATTTCAAATGATGAAAACGCTTATATCGCAGCGATTCACCTCGATTTGTGTCTTGTATTTGTAAAATCATTCACCTCAAAACGGTACATTTTTAATGAAATAGAAAAACTGTTTTCATGGATGCCTCTTCTTTTTCCGAATTCCTTAAATCTTCCTTAATACAGTGCAGCCCCGTTATAACGAACACGGTTATAACGAAATTCCGGTTACAACGAAGTAAAATTTAGGGCCGCAACATTGTAAACACTGTGTATCTTTATTGTTTATTCATTCGGTTATAACGAAATTTCGATATAACCAAAGAAAATTGCCAGTCCCTAGGACTTCGTTATAGCGGGAGTCCACTGTAGGCGATTATCTCATTTTCTGTGAATCTGACTAAATCAGCACCTTTGCAGATGACTACTCTCCTTCCATATCATGTAAAGCAATTGTGCACTGCAACATTGACCATTTTGTGAAATATTTTATTGTAATTTTCATTCAAACCTGGGTTTTATTCTAGTTGGTTGATCTGAATGTCCACATCATTTAATTTTATTATCTTTTTTTTTTCTAAGCAGGTGCATAATATACTGGTATATGTTTTGCGGAAAGAGAAACGAGGGTGTTTTGGCATTTTCGAAATTAATGTTGAAACATCTCATGAACTTTAGATGAATTTTGTTTATTTTTTCACAAACACTCAAACACGCAAACACAATCAAAAATCTTGGGCAGTTCAGGGGGCAAGGGAGGGCAATTGGGGGCATCCCACGAGACCGACACCCACGAGTCATACGGTCCACGAGACCGACATCAATAATAGGTCCATGAGTCATACAGCCCACGACTTATACGGCTCAGGAGTCATACAGCCCATGAGTTCAACACTACGCACAAAAGGCTCATGAAACCGACACTAAGCAAATATAGCCCACGAGACCGACACTAAGCAATAAAGGCTCAAGAGACCGACACTAAGCAAAGAAAGCCCACGAGACCGACAGTAGGCAAAAAAAGGCCCACGATCCGAGACTGACACTAAGCTAAAAAGGCTCACGAGATCGACACTAAACAAAGAAAGCCCACGAGACCGACAGTAGGCAAAGAAGGCCCACGAGACCGACACAGTGCCGTACCGGATATTAAGAGAGTCTGGCCAACTCGCTTTTTGGCTTACGTGTTTTGAAGCCTGTGATTGGTCAAAAGCTGGTCCCGTGATCTACAGGCGCCATGTCGTTACTGAAGTGCGCTCATACGCAATGCCCATTGTTAACCGCCCCTTATTTGGCTTGGTTATTTTGTTACGTCTGAGCGTACACGCTAATCCTGTGACGCGTAATACGCGCGGTAACGACATGGCGTCCAAATTAGCAGTTGGCCAGACTCTCATAATAGGGAGCTTTAGATTTTGACGCGCGGACGTTTGAGCCGACGCTTGCGCTGGACGTTCTCCTCTCCCTGCGTCGTGTGGAAAAGTAGCTTTAGATTACGCTGGGACGCAACGTAGAAAAAATCAAATCGAGCCCCCATACGATCAGTGCATGAAGAAGCTCTCTACGTCGCAAACTGTGCGGACGTGAAAATAGCCCTGGGGCCTGTTTCACAAAGGTCGCACTTAGTAAGTCAGACTTAGCGCTAGTCAATCTTAGTCTAAGTGCGACTTTTTAAGTCTGTTTCACAAAGTCAATCTTAGGCTAAGACTGACTTATTCGATTTGAATAATAATGTACGAGCCAAAAATATGCAAATTAGCCATTTGTTGTCTGCTGATGATTTTTGAGTAATTTCTGGAAGGGAAATTGCTTTGATTTTCTGCAACTACGATTCATATGACATTACTGTATCATTCGTTATTCACAGTGCTCATTTACTGACTCATATTATTTCTCTTTTGTACATAAATAGCCGCTCGTTTGATGATTATTTTGATATAAGAGATGTTTTGTGCACGAGGCCTCTTTAATCCAGTCCCACATGTTTATATTGGACTGTGTGAAAGTTAGGATGAATGGGGTTGCTCGCGCAGCTCGCAGCAGCTAGCTGGCACTGATATGATCTCTGCATTCTGTACAGCGTAAGCCATTCACATTGCACAATTGGTAACTGTGGACCTTGGTAGAAGAGGACTCTGGCTAGCCTCTTGTTGCACACGAAGAGAAGTTTTCTTTTCCAACTAGACCTAGCTACATTTGTAGGGTTGGTCGTAACTACAGAAGTGAGTGTAGCTTAATCTGTTAGTCATTAGGTAGGTCCTTGAAATTATGTAAATTTAATTTGAGCAAGAGATGATTCATCGAAGGTTAGCATGGTTAGGAAGGGACTGAATATTATGAACTCTGTGTGTGTTGTACCGGTACTTGTATTGTAATTTGTAGAGTCTGCTCATTAGTAATATCATGTCATTAGACAATGTCTACATTAGCCCGACCAGACGCTGTTAATACGCTGTGCGAATATAAACTCTTAACAGTTCTAGTATTAGTATGACTATGAGGCTGGCTATGCCTAACAGTTAAGTTAGTGTAGAGTCTGTGCACTGTGTTATTAATCAAGATAGGGCACAGTGCCACATCGGCTTCATGATTTTGAAGAAAACAAAGTGCATGATTGCCCTAGACTGCATGTATAAGGTTAGTTAGAACCATAATAAATCATGGCTAATGGCTATCAATTGGTCGAATTTTAAAGTCCAATTGCTGGGCCCTGAGTTGAATTAGGAAGTAACTGATGAATTTATGCGTTTTCGGATTTTGGAATGTGTTTGAGAACTGCATCAATCAAGATTAGGCATAGAAACTACTAAACCTCTCAAACGTTTTCCGTGTATACGTTACTGTAGCCTTTGATGCGAGGCAGAGGTGACTGTCTATTGGCTAACCGTTTCCTCTAACTAACACAAAATGCTGGGGGGGGGGGGGTTGTTATGTCTTTTTTTTTTTTTTTTTGCTTCCAGGAAAAAAAAAAAAAAACATTCATTAAGATGTAACTGGTACCGTAGAAATGGAAACTTGGCTAATTTCATTGGCAGTCATGTGTAGAGGTAGACCAATAAATCTGCCTCTTGTCGGGTAGCCTCTTGTTAACTGTATTTATACCAGTTAGTGTAGATAGACACAGCCCCGTCCTGTACACAAGAGGTATAATATTTCTAACAAGTATAGGTCTAACTAATTTGTTAGGTTTTTCTAATTTGTTGTGAATGCATGATATTTATAATGCCAATATAATGGATAGGCATGCATTAATATTCATGGGTAAGCAGCTAAGAAGATAACACAGGCAAGAAAGGATTGGTAGAAATATAATTAATTTCCAAAGTCCAGATACATAGCTCTTTATGAGCTAAAATTTTGGTTTAACTTAAAAACAGTTCAAACTATCAATCAGTACATTTGTAGGTAGGGATCTATTTTTATGACTATTTTTAATTTGGACCATTGTTCAGTGAATAGTGTAGGACAGGAGTAGACCCTCTACGAAACTAGTGATTCTCTAGTTTGTTAAAAATACTGCCATCTCACTCCGGATAAGATAAAGTGGAAGAAATTAATGAATATTAGGAGTTGATTATGCTTTTGAACTTCCCATTTTGGAATTTAAGTCTGACTTTACGCATGGCTTCAGGCCATGCGTAGAGTTACGCAGGACTTGGTGGGACTTACGCATGACTTAAGCTTTGTGAAACAGGATTCAAAGTCCTGCGTAAATTTACGCAGGACTTAGGGACTTACGCAGGGTTTGGGGATTTACGCATGAGTTAAGTCAAACTTAAATCTTTGTGAAACACCCCCCAGTACGCGTAGTAAACAACTCAGGCGACGCAAGCTAAAAATAGATTGACTTTACGCGCGCTACTGCGCAAGCTCAGAACATGTTTTTTTCCTTTGAACGTCCGCGCGTCGAAAATCTAAAGCTCCCTATTATACGGCACTGGACCGACACAGTGCCGTATATAAAGAGAGTCTGGCCAACTGCTAATTTGGACGCCATGTCGTTACCGCGCGTATTACGCGTTACAGGTTTAGCGTGTACGCTCAAACGTAACAAAATAACCAAGCCAAATAAGGGGTAGTTAACAATGGGCACTGCGTATGAGCGCACTTCAGTAACGACATGGCGCCTGTAGATCACGGGACCTGCTTTTGACCAATCACAGGCTTCAAATCACATAAGCCAAAAACCGAGTTGGCCAGACTCTCTTAATATACGGCACTGGACCGACACAGTGCCGTATATTAAGAGAGTCTGGCCAACTCAAAAATTGAACGCCATGTCGTTACCCAGCGTACAGTGCGCTTATGGTTTTAGCGTGTGCGCTTAGGGGTTAGCGTGTACACGCAGGCGTCCCAAAGGCGCACATCACTATGTTGCTTGACTTTTTTATTGAGAAAGAGAGAGAGAAATATTGTAGGTTGTGGGAGGGACAATCATTCTTCATTCCATCCATGTGGAACAAAAGCCAACAATCAATCATTTTTACACATTCCAATAGACTCAAGCACATAAGGAAGCTGTCTAAAGGACATAATTCCTGAATAGGTACCCTACTAATAATGATGATAAATTATCGCTGCAAAAATAAAAGAAGAAGCCACAGTATGTCGTGTCGTAAACTGACTTTTATTTTTTCGTGGCCCAAAAGTAAAATCTGGTGGACCGAAAAAAAAATCATGAAAAACATAAGAAAACTAAATCGGTCCTACTTAAGATAGAAACATGATTTAAAATTAAGTATTGCTGAAGTGATACAGGCACCCATGTTTAGAAAATTCAATCATCTTACCGTTATTCTAAGATTTAGCAAATATATAGGCTTTATAGACTTTAATCAAAGTTGATGCCTATTCAGGTGCGATGGTCAAAACTTACGTTTGAAATGAGAAAGTGCCGGGGAGCATTTGCAGACATTATTGTAAACATCCGACATTTGTTTTTAGCCGATTGTAAAGAGCCGAAAGTTACCATTATTCATTTCTGATAGTAAAGGCAATCATCCAACATTTACTAGTATTTTAACACCTTACGGAGCCGAATGTTACCGTTAGTCATTTTCAAATATAAAAGCAAACAACCGGCATTCATTTTAGCATTTTACGGAGCTGAATGTTATCCTTATTTCTTTTCCCAACATGAAAGCAAACATCCGCTATTTATTTTATCATCTAACTGAGCCGATTCATACCCTTAATCATTTCCAAATGTAAAAGCAACAATCTGTTATTTATTCTAGCATCGTACGGAGCAGAATATTACCGTGTTCATTTCCAAATTTAAAAGCAAACATCCGACATTTATTCTATTATCGTACGGAGGCAACGTATACTGCTGTCCACTTCCGAAAGTGAAATGAATCAATAATTAGCCGAATGTTACTGTTATTCATTTCGAAATACAATAGCAAACATCCGACATTTATTTTAGTATCATATGGAGCAGAATGTTACTGCTATTCACTTCCAAACGTAAAAGCAAGCGTTTGACATTTATTTTGGCATCTTCCGGAGCCGAATGTTATTGCTATTTATACTTTCGAAAGTAAAAGCAAACATCCGACATTTATTTAAGCCTATTTTAACTGGGCTATTTGAGACCAAGTTTTTGCTGGGGGGGGGGGGGGGGGGGGGTGGGGGTCAAATTGCCCCGCCCCCCATTCAGATCTCGGCCGCCGATCGCGCGATCGCCTGAACATAGAGCTGGATGTCAACTATGATACAAGATTACATGATCATACAATAGAAAAATGTTGATTTTATATTTTTAATAAATTAATTATGCAAATTTCTGCATGAAATCATATTTTCACCTATAACTCCATCAAAACGAATGAAGGATTGCTATTCTTGTGTCAGACATCAAACAATTTTCTTGTAAAAAAAATAGCGCAATCAAAATCAGTTTCTTCTGTTTTTGTTTATTGTTTTGTTAATTTCTTATGTATTTTGTTGTTTTTTCGACCTTTTGTTTTCTATTGTCTTTGCCAAAATTTGTTGCAGGCACTTTTTCAAGCTTATCTACATTAGAATTGATTAATTTCAATGTTCAGAAGTCGAAATAATCTAATTTCAATGAAAAAAGTCATGAAACGACGCGGCAAAATCTTTGCGCGTTGCGGAATCGTGGCGCGAAATGTCGAGGGGGGATCAATTTGATCCCTCCCCCCCCCCAGTTTAAATAGGGTTAATCATCGTACAGAGTTGAATATTATTGTTATTAATTTTCGAACATCAAAGCAAATATCCGAC
>NW_027272848.1:0-49806 GCF_040938485.1 Diadema antillarum
CTCATTTCGGGAATTGCTTGGGGGACAAATGATTTGTCTGCCCCCAACATTTCCGTAGGGGCGGGGCAAATGCCCCTTTGCCCCCCCCCCCCCCCCCCGATAGATTCGACGCCCCTCATCATCCCTGGGTATGCCCATAGATGTATCAGAGTCATCATCCTTTCAGGAATGATTCAGGAAATGGAGGGGAGGGGGTTTCAATTATGGCGGTATAGTTTTTGTTATTGATTGTTTGTTTTCGTACATAATTTGGAGATGGTCCCGAGTTGCTCGCGTCATAGCATGTTTACACGTAAGCCTATGCTATTTGACGTTGTCAACGTCTGGACCATACCTTATGTCGATATTACTTTTTCGCGAGCGAGCGCTTGAGAAAATTATGTATACATTATCTTACAAGATATACTCTATTACCTGTCTGAAGGCGGGCGTACGAACGTCATGCAATATGCCAAAATTGATACAATCACATTTCTGCTTCCTCCATTTTCCTCAAATTTCAGGGGGGGGGGGGATGATTGTACAGGCCATCCCCCCTCCTCCATTTCAGTGCCGTATATTAAGAGAATCTGGCCAACTCATAAATTGGACGCCATGTCGTTACCCAGCGGACAGTGCGCTTATGGTTTAAGCGTGTGCGCTTGGGGGTTAGCGTCCCAAAGGCGCAAGACTGTGTTGCTTGACTTTTTTTTTTATAGAGAGAGAGAGTAGAGAGAGAGAGAGAGAGAGGGAGAGAAAGAAGGGTGTAGTTGGGGGAGGGACATTCTTTCATTCCCTCCACGTTGAACAAAGCCAACAGAATCAATCATTTTCACACATTCAAATAGACATAAGTACACAGGTAAATAATGGGGCGGCTGTCTAAAGGACATAATTCCTGAATATAAATATGATAGATTATTGCTGTCAAAATAAAAGAAGAATTCATAGTATGCAGCTTCGTAAACTTTCACTAAACCTTATGCTATATTGTATTTAGCAAGTGGTCCAAGGAACAAAAGTATCAGTATAACAAAATGATATAGAAATTTACAAGTCTATAGCTGTGCACAGACGATAGACAAATTCCACAGTTATTACTGTTTCGCACGTAAGGAACCATCAATTACCATCCTATTTAGTACCATATATGTATGAAACTGACATGAAGGCATACTAGTATGTAATTCAAAAGGAATTATATACCTACGTACAGTGTACAACATGAAACGTCATTGGCAAGTGCTTATTAAAGGCATAATTTCCCATTTGCAGATGGAACAAAAACCTAGCATTACTGCTTCAAAATAGTTCTAAAATGTGAGTTAGGGATTGAAACAACCAATGGAAAAATTTGAACCTGTATAATTGATGTAAGTATTGTTGAATATACAAAATGTGAACAAGAGTTGTAATAAAAAATGTTTCCAGACTAAAACCGTCTACAGTTACGGTTTAATGAGGAAAATATTCATATCTCCTTATATTTTAGGGTTTATTGCGAAAATTGTATATGGTATGATGTTTTGTGATACAACTGACCTACACATATGCATCAAAAGTGATATCTCGAACATTTTAAAAATCACTGCTCCCAAAGGTAGGACCTTTAAGGTATGTGAAATGATCTCAGATTGTTTAAAAATATTTTAAAGACCTGTAATTGAACGAAAGCACAAGTACCTGGACAACATAATTTGAGGGACATCCTCAGTGACGTCCGTACCAGAAGAAACTATGATCAGGACAGTTGAATAGAAGATTATGAAATAAGTTTTAAAAAAAAATAAAAATGTCCAAATGGCGACCGGTATACCTCCGCCATATTACACTGTTCCCTTATCTGGTGTATGGTACACGTCTTGACAATGTTACACGACATTTTTACATAAGTTGGCAGAAAAAATGGCATGTTTGTCACAAAATGCGTCGAGAGTTTCCTTTCCTTGAACTAGGTTCGAATGGATTACTTTTATTGTTTAAGAGAGAAAGCATTAAGGCAACTGAGCATTTTTTACCCGTAAGTTACCCGTAATCTATTTTCATGGCAATACTTTGAGCGGTTATTTGAAAGATATGTGGAAAATCCTGTCCTTTTAGTATATTCACTTGACCTTTGACCATCAAAGCCAAAATCTTCCCCTACGCGACACGCGTCATTACGTAGTAATGATGGCATGCAAATATAGGGTTTGGTTTTGAGTTTGTGCACTGGGTAATCTCCAAGGTATGGGGGAACTGGGTAATAATATTTCAACA
The DNA here is from genome assembly GCF_040938485.1 of Diadema antillarum. Taxonomy (NCBI): domain Eukaryota; kingdom Metazoa; phylum Echinodermata; class Echinoidea; order Diadematoida; family Diadematidae; genus Diadema; species Diadema antillarum. Next base: position 2,239 of record NW_027272848.1, read on the forward strand.
ATAAGATAGTGGAATTTTAACATGTTATATACCTAACATTGATCCTTGATTTTTGCTCCCCTCCCATGACCCCCCCCCCCCCCAAAAAAAAAATAACAACAACAACAAACAAACAAACAAAAACAACAAACAACAAAAAATACAAACAAACAAACAAACGATAAAATCACGAGAGAATCACGGTCGGGCAGTAATTTTCGTCTGGAAATACATGTACTCACCTTCAGAAATTGCATTATTGGGGAAATGGTAAAATTTTAAGAATTTAACCATTCATAATACATGATTTTGACCTTTCGCTTTGAGCGTGTTTACACAAAAGTTTATAAGCTAAAACAGAACTTCGTCCACTCACACATGCATGAATGTCAAGTTTCATTACAAACGGTGTCCACAAAATTGATCTTACGGAATGAAGGACAGACGGAAGGACGGACGGACGACCAAGACAAACTAATGCCTCAGGCGACACTTCGTACGTTATAGCGGTGACATACAAAATAATGTGAATAAAAACTTGGATAGTCTGAAAGACACCGCGAGGAACCTAAAGAAGACAAATTATATATAATTCATAAATTTTTCCCCTCGCACTCGGATTTCCCACTTTTTACCTCCGCCAAGGGAGGAGGTTATGTTTTCGTTACCATTGGTTTGTGTGTTCGTTCGTTCGTTAGTTAGTTTGTCCGTGTTCAAAATAACTCAAAAAGTAGTTAACGGATTGGGATGAAACTTGCAGGAAATGTTGAGAATGACACAAGTAACAAACGATTAACTTTTGGTAATGATCCGAGAATTTTGGGGGAATTAATGAAGGATTTTTGATGTTTTGGCAGGTAGGGTCAATGAACTTGGGAGTTCAGGCTGCGCGTATTTGAGGTTTGCCTGCGCGCATTAAAGTGCGTGCTCTAGTTTCTGCTGGGGCGAGGCGCATCGTACAGCTGAAGGCTTATGACGTAACAAAGGCTTCTATATTTGGAAATCTGGCGACTTTTAGCACCGATATTGTGTGTACGTATGATATCTCTATGGAAGAACACGATCAGTGTAGTGGTGGAAATATTAAAAGCTTCATGCTTGGCGGAGGTCTGTGCTCTCAGAGTGCTTTTCTAGTTTCTTTTGTTTTGGATCTGTCGGAAAACGGTATACATCATTACTGTGAGCCAGGTCAGTTCGCGCAACGCCATGCTGCGCAGGAATTAAGGCACGACGAATCTTCAGTTTATCGCAGTAAGATATCAAAATATCTTTCGTGTACGTATATACAATGTACCTTAATCTTCTACTTGAAGTAGACAACGGCAAGACCCTCACTGCACTGTGACTGATACTGGGGATGTCCCAAAGGCAAGCAATAATGCGTAGCTGCGCATAATGAACAATGGGCACTGCGTATGAGCTCTGCTCGCGCCAGCGTGATTGACTTTGGTAACGACATGGCGCCTGTAGATCACGGGACCAGCTTTTGACCAATCACAGGCTTCAAAACACATAAGCCAAAAACCGAGTTGGCCAGACTCTCTAATATACGGCACTGGGGGGATATATCCCCCAACCCATCCCCCCCCCCCCCCCCCCGGGATTTACGCCCTTGCATTGATGTATATTTTACTGGTTCCTGACCGGATTAAGCAACAAATTGTGAAGATATTTACATGGATACAAAGATTAAGAGATGGACTACCAAATTTGATACCATTAGCCAACAAATGTTAGTATCGCGCCTAGAAGAAAGATATGGCTTTACCGGAAATGCACTGAAGCTAATCGCATCTTATCTTGAAGGCAGAAGTCATTGTGTAGTTATTAGGGACTCAAAATCCCAGGTTTATTCATCTACCCATGGTGTCCCACAAGGGTCGGTAATTGGCCCTTTAGCATTTACATTGTACTCTGCTCCACTGTGTCCCGTGGGTGACTTTTTTTTTTTCTCTGCTACTCTGACATCGAAATAATGGAAATTCAAACTGTTCGTATACAGTTATGTTCGAGTTTAATCTTTCAAATCTTTGCAGCTTTCTCGTTCATAACAATACATGGAGCATAAAACATAATATGAAACAAATCACAAATACATAACTTAGGTTATCTTGGATGACCTGAACTGGTGATCCCCTCAGCTTGGCTCAGTCGTCATCGATGTCCGATACCCTCGTCGTCGACCTCGGCACAGTCGCTTGGCTTGTCTCTTGGAAGCACCCCTTGACTTGGCCACTCAGCTAGACGCTACCCTATCGGCGGTCCTTTCAGCTCCTCGGCCTTCACTAGTCCCTGCTACCACGCAGACTCATGCCTTGATCTGCGATGCCCGAGCTCAAACGACGGCGAGCAGGCAAATGGAGATTGAGCTCCGTTCCAAAGTTCGGATCATAACTGTCCGAGTTCAGTTTTATCGGCAGCTGGAGCTCGCATCTCACCGACGTAGAAAACCCCCAGAAGAACGACTGCTGCCTAAGCGTAGATCTATGCTGGATGTCTGATCAAAGTATTTCTCCTCGATCCTCTACATTACTGAGCTTTTTATTAGCTTCCCTAACCATAGAGATTAACACTAAAGTCCCTTACACTCCCATACACTTGCTTTTTCATGCCTTTTCTACTCAAAAAAGGATCATCCAATCATCATGCTTAAATATAGCCCTATTGAAACTCTACACAATATGTCTAGCCATCGTCTAGACTGCTGTTATATAACATCTTTACTCATGAACTTGTGAACAATAAACTACAATATGTCTAGCCATCGTCTAGACTGCTGTTACATAACATCTTTACTCATGAACTTGTGAACAATAAACTACAACCACCACCCTAGTGACACTGACATAGCCGAGTCTCAGCTGAGCTAGAGAACATTCCTAGCCACCACCTGGATGGGAGCTATTACATAACACCTCTATTCACTCAATTTCTATAGTCTGAGTTAATACATAATATTGCAAACCGGGGATACTGTTGCCATGCTATTTCTTTAACTTTTGCTTTGTCTCATTTCATGTGACTGCCTTGTCTAAATTTAACTGATCTAGACACGCTGTTGCTATGCCAGTTTATTCTTTTACTTTTACTTTGTCTCATTTAATATAAATTTCCAGACAGTCACTTTCTTGTAGTTTGACCTAGTGGCTTTCTAGGACAAGTTCAATTTCACTTCACTGGCAAAATCAAAGATAAATTTCTCTCCTGACAATATCCCCCACCTTAAGATATAATTAGGATATCAAAATTATATCCTACAAGAAATTTATGAAACCTGCTATTCAATCAACCAACATACTATTCACAGTGTATATCAATATGCATATGTTCAAAAGAGAGACTGATAGACATCAATATCAACAGCATATATACATCATGCATTACACTATCCTTTTCTCTTCTGCCATCCTTGTTCTGAAAAGAAACAACTTCATAATCATCTCCCAAGCCTTTTAACAACCAACTTTTGCTTTGTTGGTATTCCTAATAAAGGCCTTATAGCTTACTTAATACATCATCTTCAAATGCATAAGCTTTAAGTCTTCTAAAACTAAAATAGAACCATCGAACATGTATACATAAAATCTTCATTGCCTATAATGATACCTTTTAGCAATAATATCTCTACTATCACACATTCTTGCTCAGATATCCTAATATGTTTGTGCGTGCTTTGGCTTTCATTTCCCTATACTTCCATGTTGCACAAACCTTACAACAAAATAATATTGTTGCTATTTACATGTTTATCTGGATGAAAATCTACTGAAATGTAATCTTGCTACCTGGTTAACACCTGCTACCTCTTAGTACGCCTAGTGTTCTAATACCTCATATATACTTGAATACGTACACTGTAAGATTTAACCAAGCCTTAAGCATTACTCCCTACTCTTAATCCCTTTAAATCTATATTGTAATCGCGATTCGCTGATCCTGTAAGAGAAATAAGAGAGAGAGAGAAAGGCTTTTGTAGCATTTGCACTTACATGAGCATTATTTTGTTCATGACAATTCAACAAAATTAATCTGTGTTTCATCATTTATGTTCCTCTCTTTCTTTGAGCTTTACCTCGTCAACATGTAATGGAAAAGCAAGGACCATTACCAACAACAACAATATAAACAGTTATAGTAGTCTACTCATGAGGTCAGCAGCCCTATTTTCAGACCCCTTTATGGACACCAGGCGAAACCTATACTCCTGTAGGCACATACTCCACCTCATGATTCGCTTGTTTGTCGACTTCTTTGTTTGGAGGTACGTGAGGGGTTTGTGGTCAGTGTGGATCTCAAACACTCTCCCACACAGATAGTAATCAAACTTTCTGACCGCCCAGACAATAGCAAGACATTCTTTTTCTACCGTGGAGTATCTCTGCTCCCTAGGAAGGAGTTTCTTGCTAGCATAGGCCAACGGGAATTCATCCCCATCATGCTCCTGCATGAGTACCGCCCCCAGACCACTGTCAGAAGCATCAACCTTTAACATAAAGGTTTTCTCGAAATCGGGCAACCGCAACACTGGAGGATTTGCAAGACACTCTTTCAGCTTGACAAATGCACTTTCCTCCTCAGGCCCCCACACAACATCTCCAGGCCTACCTTTGCGAGTCAGGTTAGTAAGGGGTAGGGCTATATCTGCATAATTGGGTATGTAGTCTCTGTAGTAGCCACAGAGTCCTAGGAAAGACCTAACCTGCCTCTTCGTCTTGGGCCTTGGAGCTTTGCGCACTTTGTCTGTGAGCCTATCGCTAGTGTGAATCACGCCTTCTCCTAATGTGTGTCCTAGGAATTCTATGGTACTCGAACCTACGGTGCATTTGGATGGCCTAGCTGCCAGATTGGCATCGCGCAGTCTATGCAAGACTTCATCTAGAACCTCCACATGCTCTTGCCAAGTGTCCGTGTGAATCAGAATATCATCGATGTAATTCACAACATTCGACATTCCATCTAGTACCTTCCTCATCATTCTAGTGAATTGAGCACTGGCTGTCACAAGCCCAAACGGCATGTACTTGAATTGGTATTGTCCCTTAGGCGTTATGAAAGCTGTCTTTGCTTTATCTTCATTCCTCATTGGGATCTGCCAATACCCTTTTGTCAAGTCTAGTTTTGTGAAGTACCTACTGTCGGCTAACGACGCAAATAGCTCCTGAGGATTGGGCATGGGCTCTGGATCAAAGACTGTGACCTTATTCAATCGCCTGAAATCTACACAAAACCGATTAGAGCCGTCCGGCTTCTTGACTATCACAATGGGATGACCGTATGGAGAGTTAGAAGGCTCGATTACTCCTAACTTCAACATGGAATCAACTTCCTTGCTAATCTCCTCTTCCATAGCCTGAGGTACCCTATGAGGCGGAGATCGCACTGGTTGATCAGTCGTCAACGAGATTTCACATTCAGATATGGTTGTCTTCTTCGGGATATCGGTGAATACATCCTGATATTCACAGAGAATCTTTTGCACCTGAGTCCTCTCACTATCCTTTAAGACTGGACCTACTGTTACCATGTCAACGAACTCCATCTGTACTACGCTAGGCATACTGGGCATCTCCCTATTCCAATCAGGGCTAGCCTCTGCCACATCTTCCTCGTCAGCCATGACCTCAACAACTTCCTCATTGCCTTCGACTCTCTCAACCTCAAAGCAACTGGCCACTGGTACCTCTTCACGTCGACTATAGTACCTCTTCAACAAATTGATGTGATATGTTTTGGCAACACCATCAACATCGACCACATAGTCATAGTCAAACTCGTACTTGAAATTATCAACATGTCCTCTTTTCTGCCATAGAGGGCGCAACGACTCATCATCTTTCTGTTCCTTTAGAAATTCACTCGACCGCACATTATCAACAGGATCTGCAACAGTCAAACCTTTACTAGGCCTCGAATCCTTCACCTTTTGTGCAAGAGTTTGAACAGCCATCCCAGTATCATCCAGTTCACCCGGGAATGCGACCTCGACGTCCTGTTCTACACCATCATTTGAACTTTCTAGACCCACATCCGGGGTTATGACCTCTACATCCGGGTCAGACACAACACTCTTTGGGACCCAATGTAGATTGGGGTCACTCGGTTCACGAGCCCCTTGTACATTCCCGATAACTACCTCACTCAAACAATCAGGCATGCACACGGCTTCAACTTCCCCTTCAAAATATGGCGAGTCAACAGCTACCTTAGCCACGGGAAAACGCCTAACCGTACCGTCAATTAGCCTCACTGCCTGATGTTGACCTGTTAATTGGTCATTTCTAACCAATTTCTCTTTCACCACGCACGTACTACAACCTGTATCACGCAAAACAGACACGGGTGTATTATCTGGCATCAGTCTTCCAGACACAACCGGCATACGATTCACCATCGCGGCGACATCATTGTATGCCATTCCAACTCTGTCAACCACTTTCATTTTCACATCCTCAAAGTCATCGGCCACTCTCTCAATGGGGAAACAACCTGCCGTCGAACCAACAACTCCCGGCTTAGAATCACCCCGAGACACCTCATTCGCCACATTCATGTCTACTTTTGGGGCCGTACCTTCCCCAGCACTCATCAAACCTTGAGCTGATGCAGGCCTAGACAACATGGGACAATCTCTTCTCATGTGATTTGGGTTTCCACACATATAGCAACCTCTGCCCTGAAAAGTCCTATTTCCCATAGTCTTTCCCGCCTTTGACTGAGCATCAGCCGGTTTCTGATACGTACTAGTCCTTTTGACCTGATTTTGTTGGGGCGGTTTGCTTTCCGGCTTTGAATCTGATCGGTTTCTTTCCGATTTCTGTACACCCGAAAATGCATGAGGACCGTGAGCTTCTACATAGATTTCTGCACAATCAACTACCTCGTTGAAATCTTTACATTTTCGTTCCTTGACAAACCTAACTACTTCTCTGGGACAATCTATCAGAAATTGCTCTTGCAAAATCAAATCTTCTAGATCCTTCCTAGTATCCCCAATCTCAGCCTCTTCCATCCAATGATCAAAATACCCCTTCATTCGAGTAGCAAATTGTTTTGGGCGCTCAAACTTCATTGGTTTAGCTGATCTGAAACTCCGCCTATACCCCTCTTCAGTGAGATGATAATATGACATCAACTCATGCTTCACTGTAGCATACCTGGCGGTCATCAGCACTCATCCGATTCACAACATCTAACGCTTTCCCTGTTAGATTGGAAATCAAATACAACACCCACATGTCTACCGGGATATTCTGACTTTTCATCAACATTTCGAACTTTGTGACATAAGCATCAAACTTATCATGTGCGTCATCAAATCGACCTACTTTCAGCTTTAAGCCAGCTAACTGGGGCCTACCAACATTCGCTGTTTCTTCCCTTACACGCAACTGTGCTAATTTTATTTCGTGTTCGCGCGCCTTTTCTAGAGCATCGCGTTCACGCTCAGCTTCACGTGCTTCACGATCAGCTTCACGGGCAGCTTCACGGGCAGCTTTAAGCTCTGCTTCAATTGCCTGGCATCGCTCTGAAACAAAGCTACTCAATTCACCACCACTAAGGCCCATTTCTCTGCCTAATGAAGAGAACTCTCTGATTTGCTCAACACTAGCCATACTGGCTACGTGAATTCCAGACTAAGCACACTAAGCAAACGTGTAATCGTACAAACCCAACAGCTGACTAACCCCCTGGCTATCAAATTCTTACAAAAGTACTACCTTGTAGCCGGCGTACTTAACGACAATTAGTATCTCCGAACGAGCATACAATTGCAAATGACAAACAGCTGAAATTCACTCAACAAGTATTCCACATACCAAACCGCTAGTACCTTGTCAAAAGCGTATTGGAATGCAGGCAATGTGAAATGACACGAGTTCACTCAACAAACATTCCACATACCAAGCATGCCTTGTCAATAAGCATACTAGAGCTGTATCTCCCACTGAGCATACAATTGATTTGGGACTGTACAAACCCAATGCAATCTACCAAACATGCCTTTTACAGGCAACACCAAAGCAAGGACGTAACCTTGCAATAAAATGACACTCCGCATAGATTCACTCATGCATGCAAACCCCGAATCTATCACACTGCCTCTAACCGGCAATACCAAGGGCGTAACCTTGAAAAAGGAGTAACACTCCACATAGACTCATGCACACAAACCCGAATCAATCAAACATGCATATAACATGCAACACCAAGGGCGTAACCTTGAAAACGGAGCAACACTCCACACAGATTCAATACCCGAATCCACATCACACATGTGCCTCTAGCAGGGCTGCCAACCTTGAGTGAGAGTTTGGCGTGAGACACTGCACGAGCGAGGGAGCGGACAACAGCGTAGCCAGGATTTCATGTTATGGGGGGCGGTTAGTCTGCGAGGGAGCGAAGCGACCGAGCCCGAGTGAGCGGAGCGAGCGAGGGGGGGGGGGGGGGGGGGGGGGGAGGGTGTGGGAGGGGGGTGTCCCCCCTCCTACGGTAAGAACTTTTTGCATTTGGATGTTGTAAATGGTGCAATTTGATGCATGTTTTTGCGCGTTTTATCGATGTGAAACAGTCCCACTTGTTTATGGTAGCAGTTTATTTTGATGTAGATTATTATTGAACAATTTGCCTATAAAAGGGTATAATTTAGATACACCTCTTGTATTGATTCTTTTCACTGAATATCATGAACGCGACTGAACCCGAGCGAGCGGAGCGAGCGAGGAGGTAGGGGAGGGTGTGGGAGGGGGGTGTCCCCCCTCCCACAGTAAGAACTTTTTGCATTTTGATGTTGTAAATGGTGCGATTTGATGCATGTTTTTGCGCGTTTTATCGACGTGAAACAGTCCCACTTGTTTATGGTAGCAGTTATTTTGATGTAGATTATTATTGAACAATTGCCTATAAAATGGTATGATTTAGATACACTTCTTGTATTAATTCTTTTCACTGAATATAATGAACGCGATTGAACCCGAGCGAGCGGAGCGAGCGAGGGGGTAGGGGAGGGTGTGGGAGGGGGGTGTCCCCCTCCCACAGTAAGAACTTTTTGCATTTTGATGTTGCAAATGGTGCAATTTGATGCATGTTTTTGCGCGTTTTATCGACGTGAAACAGTCCCACTTGTTTAAGGTAGCAGTATATTTTAGTGTAGATTATTATTGAACAATTTGCCTATAAAATGGTATTATTCAAATACACTTCTTGTATTAATTCTTTTCACTGAATATTATGAACGCGACTGAGCCCGAGCGAGCGGAGCGAGCGAGGGGGAGGGGAGGGTGTGGGAGGGGGGTGTCCCCCCTCCCACGGTAAGAACTTTTTGCATTTTGATTTTGCAAATGGTGCAATTTGATGCATGTTTTTGCGTGTTTCATCGACGTGAAACAGTCCCACTTGTTTAAGGTAGCAGTATATTTTAGTGTAGATTATTATTGAACAATTTGCCTATAAAATGGTATAATTTAGATACACTTCTTGTATTAATTCTCTTCACTGAATATCATGAACGCGACTGAACCAGAGCGAGCGGAGCGAGCGAGGGGGTAGGGGAGGGTGTCCCCCCTCCCACGGTAAGAACTTTTTGCATTTTGATGTTGCAAATGGTGCAATTTGATGCATGTTTTTGCGTGTTTTAACGAGTTGAAACAGTCCCACTTGTTTAAGGTTGCAGTATATTTTAGTGTAGATTATTATTGAACAATTTGCCTATAAAATGGTATAATTTAGATACACTAGTCTTCTTGTATTAATTCTTACACTGAATATCATGAACGCTGTCTGTTCAGCAATCAAACAGAAAAAGCATGCACACGAGGGTGTAGATAGGGGCATATCCCCTCCCACACGAAGGTGATATTGCGTTTTCAGACCTGAAATTCAGCGATCTGGTGCAAATTTTTGGTGCAATACTTTTTCATCGAAGTGTTAAAATCACGGAATTTAGCTCTTATTCCGAATGTGCACCATCTGTGCGTATGTATAAAGTCTAGTGAGGTATAGAGCTTAGGGGAAAGGGGAAGGGGGATTCCCCTTCCCGCTCGCGGAGCTTTTGCGTTTTTAGAATTGAAATAAAGCGATCTGGGTATAGCCACAGTCTACTTCTTTGCATGGCCGGGGGGGGGGGGGGGGGGGCGAGCAGGGAGAAGGCGTGGGCGAGTGTTAACTCCACCCTTCCCTTCCGATGGAGCTTTTATCTTTTTAAGGTTGAAATTGAGATATCTCGTATACGCATATTTGATGGAATCAACATTTGAGAAATCACCAAAAAAAAAAAAAAAACCTGATTTTTTTTTTTTTTTTTGGGGGGGGGGGGGCTGAGGGAGGAAAGGGTCGATTAAAAAGGGAAATTCCCCTGAAGATACATGAGGGAACCTTCAGTTTTCGGAATATAAGTGATAAGTCTTGTGCACTCAGAATTATTCAGAATTTTTTGTAAATCTAAAAAGTGTACTTGGCTAGGGAAAGAGGGACAGAGGGGGAGGAGGGAGAGATTTTGCATATTTTGAATTGAAATTCAACGATCTGGTGCACACTTTGAGTGAAATATTAAAAAAAATATCTTATTTGATGAAAGGTTGCAAAGGAGACCCGCTTCATGTGCATGCATACAGTATACACGCATTTTTTTTCCGCCTCCCAATTCCCCGGTCAAAATCTTAGGGGGGGGGCAACCGCCCCCGTCGCCCCCCCCCCCCCCCCCCGGCTACGCCAGTGGGAGCGGAGCAACCTCCTGGCTAGCGCATGGCGGCCTGCTGTGCGGCCGTACGAACGTACGTACTACTAGTATGTACACAGTACGTCAAGCGATGTAAAGCACACGTCATTGCTATACATACTGTAATTTGCCATAAGTACAAGCTACGCTCACGCGGTATGGTAGAAACCAATCGTAATCCAATAGCTCGTCTTTGCGCGCGAACCGAAAACGATTATTATTGGTTAAGCTTTACACCCGCGCGGGAAAATCTCGAAACTTTGGGCTTGGGCATATCGATATTCGGAATATCAGAGAATTTAGAGATAAATTTATTTTTTTTACATTCCATTTTGGGGGTTTAGCGTGAGATTTCGTTTATCAGAGTGAGACAGTCAAAATTGGTTGAATTGCGTGAGTCTCACGCTGATTGCGTGAGAGTTGGCAGCCCTGCTCTAGTAGGCAACACCAAGGGCATAACCTTGGGGAGAAAAACTTCAATCAAACTGTCACGTAAGGCGACATACTCGCACAATTCACACTGGGGTAATGTTTCCGATCAAACGTACGAAACTGTTATCATATCGACAATAATAACATGCAATTGATGACGGTAATGCGTACGATCGAGCAATGAAACTTCAATCATGAATCAAACACAAACATCGCATTTAAGCCTAAAGCATGTTAAAAGAGTATCTGAATAACTTTTTCCAATCAGGTAGCAAGATCTTGGTGGGACCTCCAAATTGTCACGTGGGTGACTTTTTTTTTTTCTCTGCTACTCTGACATCGAAATAATGGAAATTCAAACTGTTCGTATACAGTTATGTTCGAGTTTAATCTTTCAAATCTTTGCAGCTTTCTCGTTCATAACAATACATGGAGCATAAAACATAATATGAAACAAATCACAAATACATAACTTAGGTTATCTTGGATGACCTGAACTGGTGATCCCCTCAGCTTGGCTCAGTCGTCATCGATGTCCGATACCCTCGTCGTCGACCTCGGCACAGTCGCTTGGCTTGTCTCTTGGAAGCACCCCTTGACTTGGCCACTCAGCTAGACGCTACCCTATCGGCGGTCCTTTCAGCTCCTCGGCCTTCACTAGTCCCTGCTACCACGCAGACTCATGCCTTGATCTGCGATGCCCGAGCTCAAACGACGGCGAGCAGGCAAATGGAGATTGAGCTCCGTTCCAAAGTTCGGATCATAACTGTCCGAGTTCAGTTTTATCGGCAGCTGGAGCTCGCATCTCACCGACGTAGAAAACCCCCAGAAGAACGACTGCTGCCTAAGCGTAGATCTATGCTGGATGTCTGATCAAAGTATTTCTCCTCGATCCTCTACATTACTGAGCTTTTTATTAGCTTCCCTAACCATAGAGATTAACACTAAAGTCCCTTACACTCCCATACACTTGCTTTTTCATGCCTTTTCTACTAAAAAAAGGATCATCCAATCATCATGCTTAAATATAGCCCTATTGAAACTCTACACAATATGTCTAGCCATCGTCTAGACTGCTGTTATATAACATCTTTACTCATGAACTTGTGAACAATAAACTACAATATGTCTAGCCATCGTCTAGACTGCTGTTACATAACATCTTTACTCATGAACTTGTGAACAATAAACTACAACCACCACCCTAGTGACACTGACATAGCCGAGTCTCAGCTGAGCTAGAGAACATTCCTAGCCACCACCTGGATGGGAGCTATTACATAACACCTCTATTCACTCAATTTCTATAGTCTGAGTTAATACATAATATTGCAAACCGGGGATACTGTTGCCATGCTATTTCTTTAACTTTTGCTTTGTCTCATTTCATGTGACTGCCTTGTCTAAATTTAACTGATCTAGACACGCTGTTGCTATGCCAGTTTATTCTTTTACTTTTACTTTGTCTCATTTAATATAAATTTCCAGACAGTCACTTTCTTGTAGTTTGACCTAGTGGCTTTCTAGGACAAGTTCAATTTCACTTCACTGGCAAAATCAAAGATAAATTTCTCTCCTGACACACTGCAGGACATCATTTCACATCACAATTTGAACTGTTTTGTATGCTGATGATATTCAAGTTTATGTATTTATTGAAGGTGGTAGGCAAAATGATGCCATTCAGAAGCTACAGGCTTGCATTTCAGATATTAAGCATTGGTCTATTCACAATTGTCTCAAACTTAATGCAGATAAAACTGAGGTTCTTCATTTTATCAGTAGATTTAGACAACGTAATCAACTTGAATCTGTTACACTGGATGAAGGAGTTGTTAATACAATTGCCGACTCTGCTAGAAATCTAGGTGTCAGACTCGACAAACATCTTATGCTGAATTCTTACATAAATGATATTTGTAAAGCTGCATCCTTCGCACTCCATAAAATTGGGACAATACGACAGTACTTAAACCGGAAATCAGTAGAGAGACTTGTTCACGCTCATGTGATGTCACGTATTGATTTTTGTAATAGTATTCTGTATGGTCTTCCTGACATGCAAATAAACAAGCTTCAGAGGATACAAAACTCTGCTGCGAGTTTGGTGACACATGCTCAAAAGCATGACCACATCACTCCTATTTTACATGAATTGCACTGGCTACCAATAAAGGTCCGTGTGCAATACAAAATACTGTCGCTGACTTTCCTATGCTTACAGGGTCTGGGTCCCACATATCTCCAAGACCTCATCCAAAGGTATCATCCGACTAGAAATCTTCGCTCAAAATCCAAGTCTCTCTTAGTTTGTCCCCAGACTGTCACCAAATTTTATGGAGCACGAACATTTGCTGTAGCGTCAGCAGTATTATGGAATAGTCTGCCTGATAAAATCAAAGATGCTGAAACAATTGATTCATTTAGAAGAATGTTGAAAACACATTTATTTTTGCAATGATAAGGCTCATGGCCATCAGTTTTTCTCAGTGTCAGCTTAATCTTAATTTTCTATTGTTCATTTACCTGTCCCATTTTCACCTTACTTCCTTTACTTGTATTGTTTCATTCTTAAAGTGCATAGAGACTTCTCCCTGAATGTGATATGCGCTATACAAGCACAGTTTATTATTATTATTATAATGCATTTTCATTGAGACGCAAGGCGCGAATTACTTTTTTCATCATTTTATCATTTTTCAAGCTCAAATTACGCTATGATATTTTTCATTTACAATAATTTGAGTAACATGTGACGATAGCTTACATATTTTCCTTGTATTTGATACCAAATTTGTGAATATAAGGTGTATTTTTGTTGCCGAAAGCCCAAGGACAAAATCCCCTTACGCAGCTCATTACGTATGAGCCTCGAGCGGGCTTGCATACGAGTTGAATAAATACGAGCGAATTATCGGGTGCTGCGGTCTGACTGTTTTGGTATGGTGTTCAGGAGGCCTCAACGACTTGCACTGCAGTGAAATTCCTACTGTTGCAATAAATGGTGGGTTACCCCCTAAATAGATTGACTAGACTATAATAAATCATGTAGAGAGAATGTAGAATTCACGTAGAGAGCGCCCTGCGTGGTTGCCTCTTTTCTGTGCTCTGAGTTGCTTATGATTTTTGTGTTGTTCTGTGATATCATTTTTATGTCACTGTGCCAACTGTATTGTATGTGCTTTGTGAATCTCCTGGACCATTTTTGTGTTAAGTAATTCGAGGATTTGGCTGAAAATCGGCAAACTGGATTTGGGGTTTGATATCGTTTGTACGGGAGCCACACCACAGCCTTCATATTCAGGTATGTGTTTATGCGCTCATGCGAGCCTAGAGCTGTTAAGCGCGTAGAAGTCATACGCGTTTGTGTTCATGCGCTCAACTGTTGTATATGAGCTGTAGCTTTTTACATTTTTATGTATGGTTGGGTGTTCATAATACCGGCCACCTAACGTTTTTCTATCAATAGAAACGTGAAAAATCTCACAATTTGCCTGAAATTTTACTCACGTGTGGAGAAAATACTCCGGATTCACAAGCGCGCACTGAAAATGCGATCTGAGGTACGCGCTCTAGATAGCGGCTTCGAACGCGTGGGGTGTCATTTTTCCGCACTCAGTTGCCCTGCTCATTTCAACGGACCACCCTGACAATACGTATAAAAGGGCACTTTTAAAATGCGTTTTTTCGACAGGCCGCTTTTTTTTTTCTAGCCGTCATTTTCCCCCAATGATAATATACAAATATACTTGGCCTTGAGAGTTTCTTGTTAAAACTATGGGCAGAGGTGACTCCAAACTAGTATTATTCACTTCGGGGCTGCGCCCCTCAGTGAATAGTACTAGTTTGGAGTCACCTCTGCCCATAGTTTTAACAAGAAACTCGAAACTAGGCCAGGTATATTTGTTTTATATTTTGGATCAAAAATTTGAATAAAAAGTGAAAATCATTATAGACCGTCTATAGGCTTAGCCGCACTGCGGCGGCAGCGCAGCGCCTGCAATACGCAACAGTGCGAGAGATCGGAAATTGAAAAACGTAGTAGCCGTGGCACCGCCAGAGTTGCCCGTCGCATGTATCCAAGCGCTCGTATGGCCGCTGCAAACCTCAACACTAGAATTCGGGACCGGACGCGGACGGGTACACTTGATTGTAAAGAAGGGTGATTGTGACATCATTTTGCAAATAGTATACTATTTGCAAAATGTCGTCATAAAAGTGACGTCATTTTGCAAATAGTACTTCATGGAGTGTCAAACACACCAACACTCTAAAATAGTTCAAAATACCTATAATCACGTGAAGCTCTTTTAACCAATCAATGGAAGACAAGTTTTTGATCCAAGATATAATTGAATATATTTTGAATCCTTCGATATTACTTTTGAAGGACTGTTTGATGAATTTGACTTGATTTTCATTAGGAAACTTTTCATCGTAAATTGAAATAAATTAGATGAGTCGGTTTGTTTTTTTCACATTCATTTCTCGTCTCTGCTTCAACTCGTACGGTCGTAGCGGGCGACTAAATAATTATGTCATGTGTATGTGTAACGTGTGTGCACGATCGTACAAGCGGCGGTGACAATTTTGCGGTCAAAATCGTCAAATTTATTACGGTTATATGTAGTTATACACGATAAACCTTATTCGATTTTGCTAAATTTCGGTAATTTAGAGGGAATACCTAGTTGTTTTCGCCACATTTTATTCGGTAGCGTAGCCCAGTGAAGAATCGAACACCGTTGCGCGTAGTCCCATGCGTACATTTTCTTTCTGTACGCGCAATGCCATTATAGTGCGCGGTCGGTCGATATGGACCCGGTCGGTGTGTTGAACACCTACCATACGTTTTGCACAACGGACGGTGATGATAATGATCAGTATAATGGAACGAATGAGGTATGTTTGTTGTGAGTCTAATACTGACTCTTTTGCCATGTATGTATTGTTGTACAGCCACATGCACTTTTAGTAGGTCTATACTACCAACTGTGAAGAATGATAAGAAATTGTCTAGTACCGGCATTAGAGTAAAAGGCTACTCAAAAGCATGCATCTTGTATTATAAGAATGCAAGCTCTACTTTTCACATGTCACTGCTTACCAGTGGAGATGTTGAAATCAACGCAGGTCCGTCATTTAGTGTGTCAGCTACTAAAGATCATGCTGTTGATAACAATACATGTACTAAGTAATTGACACCACATGGCTTCACATTCAAGCACATTCCCAGAGTTGGCAAACGTGGAGGAGGAATAGCTGTGTTGTTTAAAAGTCAATTAGATGTCAGAATTGTAGATTCCCCAAATGTTACATCTTTTGAAATGATTCAGATGACTCTGAATTATATGCAGAAATCGTTGCATTTCATCAATGTATATCGTCCACCTAGTTCAGTACAGTTTCAGATTTTCTTGGATGAGTTTTCTAATGTTCTCGATAGACAGGTCTTCTCTGCTCGTCTGACTTGTTGATTGCAGGTGATTTCAATATACCTATGGACTCATCAACTTCGAATTCGAAGTTGTTCTCTGAATTATTGTCAGCCTTTAACATGATTCAACATATTAATGAGCCAACTCATAATCGAGGTCATGTATTAGATCTGCTTATAACTCATAAAGGTAACACTATACAACTTTGTAATACCGGTGTTGTGGAAGGTATATCAGATCATTCAGCAATAATGTGTGAATTGAAACTTCCTAAACGTTGTATCAAAAAAAAAAAAAAACATTTGTTGTTACACGGAATTTGAAATCTGTAAACCCACAAGTGTTTGTTGCTGATACTCATGTTAAGTCTCTTTTATCAGCTAAATCTCAAGTTAATCATGTTGATGATGAAGTGAATTTGTATAACACCTTACTACCACCCTTGATAAGTTGGCACCTGAGAAACGAATCAAGGTCACAATACACCCCAATACGGAATGGTCTACCCCAGAAATAGCCCAAGCAAAACTGCTTCGTAGACAGTTAGAAAGGAAGTCAAGGTCCACAAAACTGGAGATTCACAAGCAGATGTATCATGCACAAAGGCGATGTGTAAATGCCTTGATTAAAGATGCTAATTTACAATATCATTCAAAAAAGGTTACGGATTGTGGGAAAGATACAAAGAAGTTGTACAAAGTTGCTAATGCTTTACTTTACAGAAAACAGCGATCTCCTTTACAAGAACACCTTACTCATGGTGATCAAGTTTAGTTAGCCAATTGTTTTAATCAATATTTCATTGATAAAATTGTGGCAATCCAACGGAGTTTCCCAACTCGTTGTGAACAGCCAAATGACATTGTATGTGAAGTCAAGTCAGAATTGAGTGAGTTTCAGTCTGTCACTGTTAATGAGATAGAAAAACTCATTAAGAACTCACCTCACAAATCATGTGAACTTCATCCAATCCCAACAGATTTGGTTAAAAAGTGTGGCAGAGTTTTAGCACCCGTTACAGGCCCGTAGCCAGGGGGGGTGCGTCGGGTGCGTACGCACCCCCCCCCCCCCCAAATTCTGAAAGGTCCACTTTTTCATAATAACGGTTTTTAGCAATTCTAAAGATAACAATCCAAATAAATATAAAGACACATTATATGCTACGTAAATGTGGAAGAGTACGTTTAACAATGTTAAAGATTGGCCCTTGGCGCGTGTGACCGGTGTTTTTTTTTTTCCACTGGCCGCCCGAGTACGTGCGATTCGTGGATGACATTGAGGTTGACACTTGCATTTTTTCACAGGAACAGAGGTAAGTGGATGAAAATCTAATAGCCTCAAGTTTACATATATGATAAAAATTAAAAAAATTTCCTCGAAATTACTATAATTGAAAACCTGAGACATTTTATATCTACGTCTCACAAAGATATATAAGTACATGTATATATAAGTACATGTTGGCATGATAATGCCTGGGGATAGATTATTATGTCAACTATTTTCCATTATGAATGCATGCTCCAATCAAATTGTGAAAAGGTGGTCATGAATTAGCATTTCTTACGAACGATCAGGAGAGACAAAACAAAATGAAAGGCCTGTCTTAAAAACAAGACGTATTAGTACAAACGATTTCTTGAGCCTGCACCGTTTCAGGCTCTGTTCTGGATACGGCGGTAGAAACTCATTCTTTTTTGTTGTTTATTTTATCATTATTTACTAATCTCTTTTCTAACTTACAGGTAGCGGATTTCTTTGCAGGCCAAATTCGGAAATGTACTGTTGATTATTACTTATACATTTTCTCATGTTGTGACAGTTCTATTGGTTCTCATTTTAAAGTGAGCCAAAACCTAAGAACATTCTCACTTATAATTTCCAAAGAGTATTATGCAGGCACGCAAACTCATTTTAGTTGTATTTCATTTAAATGTAATGGGTAAGAGGGTATGAGAGAGAATGGAAAGTGCTGAGCTATGAAGTAAAATGGTAAAGTAAAAAGTTTGTCAGATAGTATTACAAAAGAAACTCATTCTTTTTTGTTTGTTTATTTTATCATTATTTACTTATCTCTCTTCTAACTTAAAGGTAGTAGATCTCTTTGCAGCCCAAATTCGAAAATGCCTAGAGACAGCTAGTAACCAAATATGCTACTATAATTTAATAAATAAGAAATAACCATTCCAGTATGTGCACAGTTAGTGTGCACAGTATTGTGTCATAAAACATTGATAAATAAGTCCCCAACGTATTTGTCTGACATGATCATTGAATATATTCCACAAAGAAATCTACGATCTTCTAGCCAGAATTTATTAGTTATACCAGCAACCAAAACATGTTCATATGGGGATAGGGCTTTTCAGTCAGCAGCACCTGTACTCTGGAACAAATTACCAAGTCAACTTAGGGCCATCACATGTACTCACACTTTCCTCAAGTCCTTAAAAACATATTTGTTTTGTTATTAAATGATTATGATAAGTTGTATTTTGTATGTTTAATTATATTGTTTTGTTAAAATTATGTAAGTTGTAGTTTATGGTACTCTACCCATTTGTGTAAAGCGCATAGAGATTCCAGGAATATTATGCGCTATAATAAGCAGCTATTATTATTATTATTAAGACAGATCAAATCAAATAGGAAAACATCTGAGCACTAAGCCTGAGGTCTGAATTTGCACTCAATTTCTTCCAATGGCTAACGGATGTTTGATTTTTGAATTTCACTGACCTCCAAATTTCACAAAGAAAACCTTCTTAGCAATGATGGTTAATATGACATTTGACTGATATTGGAGATGTTTGCGAACCGGATCTACTACCTTTAATATTATTAAATCTAAAATGATTATTTGAAAGTTCGGAAATGCTGGAAATATCCTACCACAAGGAGGCAAAATATAAATGGTTCACATTTACATTTCATTTTGTTTTAAAAATTTTCTTATTTATTTTCGTTTTTGACAAACTCGCATACCAACGGCTGATATACTGTATAGTATAGTAAAATGAATGTTTCATCTTCCAAACAGCATCCAATGGGATGGAAAACTCCAACTGAAAGGTGGACACCGTGACCATACTCGCTAAAGAAAACGCGTAATAGGGGTCGTTTTTTTCTCACGGATTAGATGGAAAGTGTGATGTACGAGCGTATATAATCAAAGGGTATCAAAAAGGCCGAAATTTGGGAAAATGGTATATTGTTCAATCATGATGAAGTACTTCTTTAGGGTGCAGGAAACATTTAAGGAATACTTGTTTTTAAGGCCCGAAAAAATCATATGATCATTACTCGTTTAGGGGCCATTTTGAAAGTCCATGTATGAGCATGGTGTCCACCTTTTAATTGTCGCTACCCCTCCCGGGACAGTATCAAAGGACCGTTTTGTTAATTGACGCAATCCCCCCTTTCTTTAAAAATCCTGGCTTCAGGCCTGCTAACGCGGGTATACAATAGAAAAAATAAAAGTTAAAACAACACCAGGAAAATCACTATTCTCAATTTTGCGGCGCACTACGCGCGCAGAGTCTCGAACACAATTAAACTTTGCAACTTCCTTGCAAAATGAGTTTTTACTATTTCCTAGATGAAATACCGTAACGCGATTGCATGCAACAGACAAAAATACAAATTTCCTCGAGACTTTAAAACGTCATTAAAACAGTCAAAATTCACAATTTGCGGCGCGCTTCGAACGCAAATTCTTATACAGCTTTTGTAGTTCGGTCGTCCAAAGAATATATATATATATATATATATATATATATATAATTGTGTGTGTGTGTGTGTGTGTGTGTGTCATCATTGGTATTGGTACCGAAGGTCCGTTTTTTTAGTGACCGCACTCCCCCTTGAAAAATCCTGGCTACGGGCCTGGTGTGGTCGAATCATGACGAGTGTTTTACAATTCTCTGCCTAATTGTTACATTTATTTTTGGGCCTTCCTGAGTTGGCGGTCACTAATTTTGTATTGTGATTGTGGACAAGGTGTTGTATAAAACGAATAATTTATGATTTTGTTCGTGCATTGGGGCACGTAATACCGCACTCGGCGCGAGATTCGCCACTGGTCTATTCAACGCGGCGCTACGCGCCTTGTTGAATAGACCAGTGGCTCATCTCGCGCCTCGTGCGATATTCGTGCCCTATGCACTCACAACTCATAAATTATTCGTATATTATTATTATTATACAAATGATGCACAGGATAGAGTGCGTTAGTGTAGGCGTAGTGCACTCGAGGGTATTTACAATTGTGAAACATGCACTTTGTAATGCTGACTCTTGAATTTTAGACAAGCATAAAATGTGTCATAGTATTCTATTTATACCTTTCCTCTTTTTTCCCTTGTGGGTCAAGACGTCCGAAGATGTTCGTCCCAAACTTTTACGCACGTCGCACTCGCGGAAGTCCCGCACATAAATGGGGGGTTGGGTTTCCGGACACCCGCATGAAAACTTACTTATTTTACATAGAATATGCACCCTTTACCTTAAAGACTTGATATAGACTCCTCATATAGGCCTACTAGACAACATACTCTGAAAACGGCGTGAGAATTAACCTGCTAAATCGTTGGATTTGCTCTTCAAAGTGACTCCATGTACGCGTCCGGTCCCATAACGCTTGGTCTACTGTACTGTACAAAGTTTACGTATAGTATACAGTATACGTTTTGTACGTACGCCACATATGTTATGCACAAGGGAAGACAGGCCGGCCGGCCGGCAGCCCGAACTAGAATTCAAGTTGTTTACAGGATTGACAGCGCGTACGCGTATGCATGCAATTCATCAAAGGAGCCGCCGCGCGCACAGACGATCGGCAATTTACCATAGGATTACAGGCAGTGCAGTTGTACTGAAGTAAAGGAAGGAGGTGTGTCCACAGATATAAATAGGTAGATTGATCAAGCCCATTCAAAACCCAGGCGTAGCTTTATAGCCAGCTGCGCGCACATAACATGCCGCCATTTTGTTAGTCTTCTGTTACGTCACGGCTTGCGATGAACAGGGCCAGGGGAGGTAAAAAAGAAAAAAAGTCAGCGTAGGGCTGCGCTATGCTGTAACCCTGCAAAGCCTGTTCTGCGCACGCAAGCCGTGACGTAACAAAAGACTAACCAAAATGGCGGAGATCGCGTGCGCTGGCTATGCTTTCGGACCCCACTTGATCATTCTACCTATGTAGTTCTGTGGGTGTGTCTCATTTCAGCGCTTCCTATTGGCTACATTCTTGAACCCATTTTATAAACATTTAATATGATAGTGGTACATTTAGCCCGGCCAGTTTGACGGGCTCCTATGGAAGCAGGAGCCCGTCAAAAACATGGATATGCGTCGCGTAGCAATTCGAATTACTACGCGACGTAAATAATTACGTCGCGTCGTAATTCGAATTACTACGCGACGTAAATAATTACGTCGCGTAGTAATTCGAATTGCTACGCGACGTAATTCCGAATTACTGCTCAACGACTAAACGTCACGACATTAAATGAATTAGTGTCATGTTGTAATTCCTAATGCTACGCGACGTAAATAATTACGTCGCGTAGTAATTCGAATTACGACGCGTAGTAATTCGAATTACGACGCGACGTAATTATTTACGTCGCGTAGTAATTCGAATTGCTACGCGACGTATATCCGTGTTTTTGACGGGCTCCTGCTTCCATAGGCTCCTGCTTCCATAGTGCACGCCACTTGTGTACATCACGTCATCGCGATACATCACTAGCGAATGACAACCCCCCTCCCCCACCCCCACCCCCCCCCCCCCCCCCCCCACACACACACACGTACGTACGTACCAGTGGTACGTACACACAGCGAACAGCCAGCCAGTTTCCGTTAATTCCGTACATGTAAAATTTACGTAGAAGCACTACTTATGCGCCAAAGGTTACCACTCACGATTACTGGGAGCAAATTTACCTTCTTGAGAGTCACACCACAGTCCATACCGTGGCAGCCATGGCAGGAGACTACACTGTTGTAACAGCAAGTTATGTGAATGTGCAAGTGTCAAGTTCTTTAACTTCTTTTGGAGCAGAAAAACGGTTCCAGAAGGATATAACCATCGGGGAATTGAAGGTGCGTCAACAAATCTAACATGAATATCAATGAGTGGGACTGTGATACTATGATCAAATTCGAGCGAAGACCTGTCCTACGGTGTACGGACTCGAGTCCTAGTCCTAACGTGTTAGATCTAGTAACGTGACTTAGCCTTGCTTGGGGAAGTGTTTACCTTGCGTGATGTTTGTCAGAAGTAGGTCAGGTCGAATTTTTACAAGTTTTATACACATTTTTTATTGTAATTGTAGTTCGTAAACCAAGATTCCAAGAACAGAGTTGGTGTACAATTGTATCATCATGATCATGCATTGACCGAAAGATCGGTCTGTATCTCAGTTCGGGAAACCCACTCACAAGGGGGGCCCCTCCTTATAAGTAACCCGTCCCCCTTATAAGTAACCCCGTCCCCCTTATAAGTAACCCCCGGGGCACCCCTTATAAGGAGTCTCCACGCTTTTTTGCAATGCAACGCGAAAATGAAAGGACTGCGGCAATTCGCTTGATTATGTCCATAAAGCTTCACAAGTTTCCTAGTTACTCACGAAATTTGAGCAAAATCGGTTTGAGGCATCATATCTAAAATCATGGATTTAAATGCGATGTCAAACGACCCATGCGAATGCTGAAATGCGAGCGACTACTGGCGTGAGTGTCGCCAGGCGCGGCGGCGCGGCAATGCTTGAGTGCAGACGTGGCGACTAGGTACATGTACTCAGTCGCCACGTCTGCACTCAAGCATTGCCGCGCCGCCGCGCCTGGCGACACTCACGCCAGTAATCGCTCGCATTTCAGCATTCGCATGGGTCGTTTGACATCGCATTTAAATCCATGATTTTAGATATGATGCCTCAAACCGATTTTGCTCAAATTTCGTGAGTAACTAGGAAACTTGTGAAGCTTTATGGACATAATCAAGCGAATTGCCGCAGTCCTTTCATTTTCGCGTTGCATTGCAAAAAAGCGTGGAGACTCCTTATAAGGGGTGCCCCGGGGGTTACTTATAAGGGGGACGGGGTTACTTATAAGGGGGACGGGTTACTTATAAGGAGGGGCCCCCCTTGTGAGTGGGTTTCCCGAACTGATCTGTCCGTCGGGGAATGTTCCGCGGAGACTACGTCTGGCTTCACGGAGGACAGCGTCAATGGCAAAATATAAAAGAGTCCTCCGGACAGACGGATCTTTCTGTCTAGATCATGCACGGAGTTACGGATAACTACGGGCTACGACCAGGGGGTGTTTCACAAAGCTGTTCTTACAGTTACGAAAGGACTTTAGAACGACTGGTGACCAGTTCTTGTGCTGAATTATTGAGATTCTGATAAGTATAGCACACAAGAACTGTAACTGATCACCAGTCGTTCTTAAAGCTAAGGGTGTGTACAGTTCTGGTCGAGGTGAGGATTTACATAGCTTTGAACGTTTTGCGAGATATTCAGAAACCACTCTATGAGATGTCAAAGAGCATGCAATTCTAAAGGGTATGAAAAGTTGAAAAGTATGAAGAGCATGTAATTTTAAGAAGGATTCAACATTTATTTGATGAAAATTGGTTTTGAAATGGCTGAGATATCCAAAAACAAGGTGAAACAAAGATATCCTAATAAAGTTGTGGCCTGTGGCCTTTTATTATTATCACTTTTTTTTTATATCTCAGCCATTTCAAAACCAATTTTCATCAAATAAACGTGGAATCCTTCTGAAAATTACATGCTCTTTCAAATTTCATAAGAGGTTTCTCATTATCTCACTTAGAAATGTTCAACCAGTACTGTACAGTCCCTTTAAGTCCTTCGTAACTTTAAGAACAGCTTTGTGAAACAACCCCCTGCCCTGGCCCCCAGCCCCAACGCTATGCATCGGGGCCCACAGTATAACTGTACAAGGAGCACCCTGGGTTAGGTCATGGAGAGCGTGACCGCCATCATCATCGTCAGCGTGACTGTCGCTGTTTATTGTTTAATAAGTTTAACAATAATAGTGCCAGCACCATCGGTAAAGTAAATTGTGATGTGGCTTACCTTTGTAAAAGTGCTCACCCCTTAATTGGTATTGACCCGCAAACCACACAACATGAAGATTGAAGCCAAGCATGTGGTCATTTCATACACTAAAAAGGGCAATTTCATGGCTAGTAATGTTACAATAAGCAAATGTACATTTGTACATATTTTTACTAAACTAAATAGTAAATCTCCATTTAGAATCCTCTATTTATATCAAGTCAAAATCATGTTAAAATTGTGTTCGTCCTTCCCAGGTTTATGATATACAGTAGAAAAGAATGTTCAATACAATTCAACGAATAATAAAGTAAAAGAATGAATACAATTCAACAAATATTAGAGTTGCCACGGCGACTTAAAGAGTTGGTGAGTAACGTTATAAAAAAAAGGACATGACAAAAAAAGATCAATGTCTTGTGACAAAATGTGTTCAAAAATGTAAGTTACTAAAGTACAAACAAAGTGCTGCATTGATTTCAATTACAGCATCGTAACAAATATTCCTGCAAATATTTTTAGCTGTTTGACCCATAATTTTTTAGCTAGACCCCCGAAAGCATGGTAGTAACATTAAAGGTAATAACGTTAAATTTGTCTGGAGTAATTCCACAGGTCATTTCACCCTTTTGTAAGTGATGTTCACATGACCTCTGGAATATTTAAATGTATTCATCTTTTGCCCATTAGCAAAACAAGTAAGAAGAAAATATCAAAGGAACCCACTGTGATTTGAATTAAAGTGAATCTAATTGTCTCCAGTCCCACATGTACTAATGTACATGTACATTTTAAATGATGGTTTGAGACCTTGCAAAAAACTAACAAACAAACAAAAACAATGAAAAGGAAAAACAAAATCTACTGAATTTGAAAATTCTTTATGATCAAAGAAAGATAAAGAGGCACATTTCTTTTATTGATGTCATGTCCTAACTGGAATTGCCCTAAACCATGCAGTTGTCAAACCCACCGATAACCACATCAACAAGTACAGTAAGTCTAGTACTCAATGACCACCTATTTTTAGATTGACCACCTTCGCACAATGCCTTTCATGCGTATAAAATCAGAAGTATGTGTGGGACAGCATGCAATATGCTTGAATATTTGAACATAAATACAAATCAAAAGAAATGAGGAGGGTACACAGGTAAATAGCCTGAGGAAATAGACGGAAAAAGAATTTAAAAAAATCCTCATTAGTTAATACACATACATGTAATTGATGTTAACACGTCTTTGCCATTCACTACTAGTATATTAATGTGCTTTATCAATGGAGCTTGCACTGGCGCACAGCAAAAATCAGTCACTTGCGTTTGTTGCCAAAAATTTCACGCGTACGATACGAGTCAACAATCTGAGGCCGTGATACATGTATGAATCTGCGATATTTTCTGCCATAGTGAAATGATGTTAAGGTGAAATTGTGGAAGATTTTTTATGATGTCATTGTTATTACATGTACAAATTGTATTGTTAATAGATGTTTGAATGAAACAGTCAACATTAGTTACTTCTCAGCTAACATGCTGTTCCATGATGTGTACACATGTAAGTGCCTACTCTGTAGTAAAACAATTTTACGTACACATGTTAGACAAATTTGGGCATAGGTTATAGCTGATAATTCTTTATTATTTGGGTAACAGGTTTGAGCTAAACGAGGTTGGCTGTTAGTTAAGAAGTGATGATTATGTCCTCTCTTTGTACAGGGCAAGCTTGAGCTCATTACAGGATGTGTGTCAACATTGATGGATCTCGAGCTTTATAATGCAGAGGGAAAGTTTCTTGGCCCATTGGACAATGATGCTGCTCTTCTTGGTTCCTACCCAGTGGAAGATGGGATGAGAATTCATGTGAGTTGATGTGAGTTTTTTAGCTCACCTGAGCCGAAGGCTCAAGTGAGCTATTGCGATTGCTCTTCGTCCAGCGTCCGTTGTCCGTCGTCCGTTGTGCGTTGTGCATCGTCTGTCGTCCGTCGTGCGTAAACTTTTTACATTTTCATCTTCATCTTGAGAACCCCGTGACCGATTTTCACCAAACTTGGCAGGTAGCATCCCCAGGGAGATAGGATCTCAACTTGTTCAAGTGGGCACCATACCCCACCTGGGGGCCCCCAGAGGGGCCCAAACCCCCAAAATTAAGGAATCTTAAAAAATCTTCTTCTCTAGAACCAGATGTGATAGAGCTAAGTTAATACTATGAATTAGTACATTGATGACTGTAGTTTTAAGTTTGTTCATGATGGAATCAGGGGTGCCCCCCACGGGACCCAGGGGAGGGGGGGGGGGGGGGTTGGGGAGGGGTCCTAATAGGGCCCATTTTGTACATTTTCATCATTTTCTTGAAAATGCCATAATGAATTTTCACCAAAGTTGGCAGGTAGCATCCCTAGGGGGAAAGAATCTTATTCCCATCAAATGGGCACCATGCCCCACCTGGGAGGCCCCAGGGGGCCTAAATTTTGACTGAAATTGCAAATTTTCATCTTTTTCTTGAAAACCCTATCACAAACTTTCACCAAACTTGGTAGGTAGCATCCCTAGGGGGATAGAATCTCATTTCTATCAAATGGGTGCCATGCCCAACCTGGGGGGCTCCAGGGGTCCCACCCCCCCCCCCCCCCCCCTGTAAGGAATCTTTACAGATTTTCTTAGAACCAGAAGTGATTGAGTTAAGTTAATACAATGAGTCAGTATATATTGATGACTGTTGTTTCGAGTTTTTTCATGGGAGAATCAGGGTTGCCCTCCCCCCTCCCCCACCCCCTTGGGACCCAAGGATGCGGGATGGGATGGAGGGGGGGGGGGGGTTCCAAATGCGATCCTAAATTTTCATCTTCTTGCTGAAAACAACATAATGCATTTTCATCAAACTTGGCAAGTAGCATTCCCATGGGGATAAGATCTCAAAGTGTTTGAATGGGCACCATGCTTTCCTTGGGGGCCCCAGGGGTTCCAAACCTCCTAAATTAATGAATATTCAATCATATTTTTCTCTAGTTCTAATCAAAAGTGATAGGGCTGTAAGACCCCGTTTACAGTGCGGGGCAGGGCTCGGCCGCGGCTCAGCCTCTGTGGCAACAGTCTGATTCAGCAGGTGAAAAATTTAGACAACTTGCTTACACACTTTATAGTATGGCATCTTTTTTTTTGGGGGGGGGGGGGGGAGGGGGGAGGGAATGTGACCAAACTTTGTTAATGAGCTGTATTCTACTTGTCCCACCCAAGGGTACACCTTGCCAATTTGGAAGGTTGTGCAAGTACAGTGTATGTACAGTGTACTTTAACTGGTAGTAGTACTGTAAACACAGTGCTCCCACGTGCATCTCTAAGGTGGACCTTACATGAACCATGGAAGAATTCTTTGTGCAAGGAAAATTGAGGACTGAAAATATCACACTTTCTGGTTATCATGTTGCTACAGTTTGCTACAAGGATGGCATTTACACAAAAAAGAAAAGAAAAGAAAAGAAAAGAAATGCATGTGATGGTTTGATGTAGAGCTGAGGGTAACATCGTACAAATTTGTACCGTACCTGTGATTACTGCCAATAGTCCATTGCATACATTGCAAGTATGGCATTGTCTCCACTGTGTTTCAGGTCTCCATTGAGACCTTTAATTATATCATTTACAGGGACAGCATCAGTTGTAATGAAAAGCCCAGCAAAGGGATATCAAATTCTAATGAAAAATTGCCACTTTTTTTTTTCTTTTGATGAAACTGGATGTTTTGCCCATTGCAGTTACTATTGACCACTACCTTTCTGGTAAGTAAAGGCCGTGTCACACCAGCCTTGCGTGCGACTTGCAAAGAACACTTTTGACTACCCGGAGGTCCCTGTAGATGATCCGCACATGACAGTACCTAGCATGTATCTCAAAAGTAGTCGCCCGGAGGTGCGCACGCATATTTTTTTTACCCGCAACCGTGTTTAGGCCCTGTCACACCTTTCCGGGCAAGCTACTCGGGCTTGTTACGTGTAGGGATTTTCTAGCATACCGGACATTCCTGAAGGCGGAAAAGGATTTGTGCGAGTCAGCGCATGTGTCTTACTTGCTGGACGCGTTATACTCGCGAGTATACTGTGTGACCTTTGTACCAGTCGCGTGGGGGCTGACAACTCAGTGAAGGTATTCCTCGAATGGAATGGCTGAAATCTCACAGAATTTCATTATCTTGGCTGCATACGGGACTGCGAAGTACGTGCGTGGGAATTGCCTGGGAAGTACTGCCGCTAAGGGTCTCCTACTGGCGTTCTGCGTGGACCTCTACGGGCATTCCCGCGACTCACCTGAAAAAAGTTTTGGTCATGCTCAAAACTTGGCTGCGTTAAATCGGACTTGCGTGAGCACCTATGGGCAACTACGCGCTAGATACTGTCACGTGCGGACCAACTGCGGAGAGCTCCGTGGAGTAAATTTGTTTCCCCGCAAGTCAAGCCGCAGAAGTTCCCCTGTACGGTATGACAAGGCATGAATGAAAATTGCAAACATTCTTGTTCGCCCGCTGAAAATCTTCTACATGCTGGAAACTACCTCCTCGCCACAAGCCCGCGTAGCTTGCCCGGAATGGTGTGACACGGCCTTAAACTAGTTTCCGAAGTACTTACTAAGGATTGAATTTTCAGAAGAAATCACTAAATCGATCTTTTCTGTGATGAGAAGTGGATAAAATGTAAACTTCTGTTACTACCTGTCTTTCCTAACAGGTCATAAATAAAGATGGCAACCGTGTTCTTGGAGAGTTTGAGGATGTCTCAAAAGTGGAAAAATTTGAAATCTCCAAAGAGGCATATGAAAAACGGGCAGGTGAGCAAAAACACCCTACAAAACCACTTTTTTTTTTCCATGTGTCAGTGGTAAGCTAGATGTGATTTTGACATAATTTTTCACAGATTATTCGAGCTACAAAGTGTACTTGCATATGTTAAGTATCTCAAGATTACAAAGCAAAGCCACTGGCTGGGATTTCATCAAATTGTATGTTGTGTACCATTGTCATTGCATTACTTTTATCATTTGTCAAGCCTCTTGTACATCATAAATACAGGGATGACATAATTTTCACATTCATCATGGCATGCAATTTGTGTTGTATTAGTAGCTCAAAGAGCTTTGTACTGAATTCATTCTACAGTTGTACATGTATGTAACCCTGCTAGAATGGAATAAAGATGAAATCAGTAAGCAAAATGCAGGATAAAGTGTCATTACAATAGATTTTGTTCAAGCATTGGTTGTAAGGAGGCACTTCTCCTTAAATGTTAAAGGCGCATAGACCCGGTGGGTGCATGGGTGCTGTTGGATGATACCGTACTGCAGATCACAGTAGCATTGATCCGAAGATTGCCGAAGTTGAACTGTTATCAAGAGTAAAGCACGTAGGTGTTGCTTGGTAACGTTGCCTTCGTTGTCTTCTCTGCACATCACGCAGTCTGTGGTGATGCCAGGGTGCGTCCTTATGTGGTTCTTAGAATGACATCACAAAAGAAGTTTGCTAAAGCTGTCATCCCCCTCAGCCGAATCATGAGCTGAGCTGTGATCGTACCACTGACTACAGTGGATCAGACTTCTTCGGACTCGTGGAAATGGATCAAAGCGTAAGTGCTAAAGAGGAGTCAATGGCATAGGTATCTATGGGAAACTTGCACCGTGCGCCGTGCACGCATTCGACTAAACCACCGGGTCCATGTACCTTTAAGGTTTAAAAGCCACAAGCTGTTTAATTTTCCACTGTGTAGTAAAAATTGTTTGTTTACAATTATATGTATTACAAGAAAGAAATGGTATGTGTATAGGGCTATGTGTAGCAGAGGTTAGGATCAAAGATGTATAATGTGTAATATATTTTGTGGTGTTTGAATTGATTCTCAGGTACGTATTAGAGGATACATGTACTACCATTGCATCACAGTTTGTGTGTACAGTACTGGCCATGTTTTGTTTTGGTATTTTTTTACAAATTCTATTCAAATTCAATATAATGGAGATTTATCATTGAAAAACTGTAACTTTTAGCCACAGTTTTTGACTGTTTTTGTTTTGATTTGTTTTGTTTCTTATACAGGTCCATCGTAGTATACACTTAACCTATAGTTTTATGATCGAGATGGTGGTTTTGTTTTGTTTTTTCAAATTTGAGAGTCAACCAATATAAAAGTAACAACCTGCAAAAATATTGATTTTATTGAGCACATGTGACACCAATGCACAGTACATATTGTCTCTAAGGTGCAAAATCGCAAACATTTCTCCTAAGAAGTGAAATTACTGCATTCTCAATCACAAATTTAACCTCTAGGGAATTTCTTACTTGATTTGCACAATATTATGCCTTCAAAATGCATTGTGTATACAGAATTGTGACATTAATGATGGACCTGAAAATACCAGCTTTGTCACATGACATTAATGTTGCATGCACAAAAATCCTCTCTTTTATGCAGAAAATTGCTTGAATCTGCAGGAGTAAATCATCTTTTCTGCTAACTATACACAACCCAGTCGCTGTACGTAGGTACGTCGCACAGCGTACTTACAGCGTCTGGTCGAGCTACTTTTCTGCCAGTGTGAAGACATTTTGTATGTCATTACATAGCATTCTAGATCAAGAGTAGAGGCTGAAGGAGAATACTCATTACAGAATATAATGGGAATCTTAGCAACATTTTCATGCACAGATGCTCAAAGTAGATGAATATTGAGTGACTTCCAGTCAGTGGTCTGAGACAACTTTTTTTGTGGTACCCACATAATGCTACAAGTCTAGTGGATATGCCTCCATTTCACTTAGTTGATCCCACATATACCTGTAGCATTATGTGGGTACCACAAAAAGAGTGGTTGGTTACCACAAAGAAATGTGTGGATCAAGTAAGTTAAATGGAGGCATATCCACTAGTATTGTTGCATTGAACAAGTTAAGCATGCAGTCACAGTGTCGGTTCATATCTGTTGGAAATAATTTGTCAGTTAACCATTTTTACATGTGCAATTCATATTGTGCCTTGTCTTTATGCAAACCTGGCTCATGAGTTGTAGCCTTGTGCAATTTAGAATGTAATGCAGTTTTATTCTCCTCCCACCCCATCTCTTTATTTCCTTTGCCACTTTGATGCAATCAAAAAGATTCTGTGCGAGCCTTCAAGATGAAGCACAAGATGGGTCAATTCAAGGAGGTCAGTCCTGAGGAGCAAGCAATACTGGACAAAGAGAAAGCTGAGAAGGCTAAAGAAGAGGAGAGATTAGTGTCAGCGATCACTATCGACTCCCGATGTGAGGTCTCTGTGCCGAATGCCCCCCCAACAAAGAGAGGGACAGTGAAGTATGTTGGTGAGTATTCGGTCTGCCGCTTCAATGAGAACTCCCTCACAGAATGTTTTAGTGGCAATCATGGATCCAATGGTCTTATATTTGTCTTAGGCATTCAATTCATTCTAAAGAGGTAATAAATGACAGTCCGAGAAATACCAAAAAAAAATAGATAAAGACGGCGCGTGCACCCCCTGTAATTTTTTAAAGAAAAATTGTGCTGATGCCTTTTTTATGCCTCCGCCACGAAGTGGTGCCGGAGGCATTATGTTTTCGGGTTGTCCGTCCGTCTGTTCGTCCTTCCGTCCTTCTGTCCGTCCGTAATGAATTTTGTGGACAGGGTAAATACCAAAACCTTTTGAGGTATCCTAATGAAACTTTGCATGTACAGTTCGACCTCGATTATCCGGCCTCCTTTTATCCGGAAATCTCTATCATCCGGATGCGTTCATGCAGTGAAGGACTTTATTTTTTTTCATCCAAAAATTGAGAAAAAACAGTGACTTTAAACTCAATTGAAATTTCTACAAAACTCACACGATTTACCTACAATATTCCCGACAGAACTAACGTAAATTCACACTACATTATCATCATAAAAGTAAGCAGTTATGATTTATCGGGAATACAATTTTGCGCAGGCTAGCATAGATTACACCACCGTTGCGGGGTACTCTACCTGCCTAGCTGCCAGTGCACTGGGACGGCAGCTTGGACGGCAGCTATATGTGTCTCTCATATTCGGCCAATTCGCTTATCCGGATGAGCGCCGGTCCCGACATGGCCGGATAATCGAGGTCGAACTGTATGTGCTTTAGGGGGTGAAGTTGTGCCTATCAACTTTTGGGGGCACATGCTCATGGTCAAAGGTCAAGGTCAAATACATAAGATTTCACTATTTACACCATATCTCTGCAATGCCTGAAGATATTTTCTTGAAACTTAGTGTATACATGTATTACCCAATTAAGATTCTCTGGTGAAAATTTTGGGGCATGAGGTGAAAGGTCAAAGGTCAAAAGGTTAAGTAGAAATATTGAAACTTCCCTTTTTTCTCTGTACCTTGGAAATTGTTCAAGGTATCTTCATGGAACATACTATATATACATGTACTGACTGGCAGTGATTATCTGAGAATTTAGGGTTCATGGGGTCAAAGGTAAGGGGTCAAAGGTCAAGGGCAACACTTTAAAAATCTTACTATTTCCCTCATGTTTATGCAATGCCAGCAGGATTATTTCTTTTTATACTTGGTGTATGCATGTATAACCTACAAATGTTTAACAGATTCTCTGGAAAGATTTTTTTTTTTCTTTTTTTGCCTCAAAGGTCAAAAGGTCAAAGATCAAGTGAACGTGCTGAACTAACTTTTGCCTCCATATCTCGGAAGTTGCTCAAGTTATCTTGAAACTTACTACATATTTATGCATGTTCTGCCTGACAGTGATTATCTTATGAATTTTAAGGTCAAAGGCCAGATGAAAATGGTAACAATTTACTATTCAATACAGAAATTGCACTTTTTCTCCATACCTTGAAAATACTCAATGCAATAAATGTATGAATGGGTCAAAGTCAAGATAAAGTCCTTAAATCCCCAAATACATGTTTTCCTATTCATCCAATTAAACCTTGGTCAAGGAAGGTGAACATTCAACACATTTGTGAAAAACTTGTCATTTTAACATTTTGCCAATTTTGTGAAAATGTAGTCACACATTGTCCACACGTACTATCTAGACCTATTAGGAGAATCATGCATTATGACAGAGGCATACCAGTCGCCATAGCGACATTTCTAGTTTTTCAAATTTGCTTGTCAGCCGAGGAAACCCGGAAGTGGCACGAGAAACAAAAAAAAATGTATGTGAGCTGTATTTTTGTTTTTTGCTTGTCAGCTCATTAAATCTGAAGTGGCACCAGAATTTTTTTTTGTGTGCCCCCTTTATGGAATTCCTAAATCCGCCGGCAATGACATACATCTGCATAATTTACACATCCCTGTCTAGATTCTGGTCTCATCCTTTTAGCATTATTGTATTAATATTGATGAATAGTGATATATTATACAGCCCCAGCACAAACATATAATGCACATGTTGCATGTGCACATCACTACCTAATACTTCTTTCTCCCACTTCATACTAATGCAACAATTCACCTTTTGTTAGCGGCAAACCCGAACTGAATTCCTCTCAGCCATCGGCCTAGCCATACTTACGTGGACGATCTCTTGGTTCATTGTTGAATTAAATATGCTGCCTTGTTTTGATTTATACAATTGTAAATGTTTTATGATAATTATCCTGCAGTGTTATATATTTACTTTTCTATTGCTTCTGTGTAATTTTGTTATGTTTCCTTCAATTCTTGACAATTATGTAATTCAATTTTGTTTTGATTAGAGGAGTAGAATAGATGCAAACAAAGAAACAAAATAATTGTTTGTTTTTGTTCTACGCTGAAGCTCGAGATGATCATTGCTTGACCCAGAACAGAACTTAGCCACATCTACTTTGAGTGTCAGTCTTTGTTTGGGGCACTAATGATTATTACATTGTAGTACCAGTGTGGCGTACCCATATGGGGAAGTAAAATTTTAGATGCTGTAAATTAGATATTGAATGGGTATGTTGGTTTTGCCTCATTCAGGATAGTGCATCATTAAGTTCAATGTACGTGTTAAATCATATAAACAAACATGGGCTTGCATTAACTGGATTGTTTAGAGTTGCATTCATCATCAGAATTTTCAGTGAGTGTTTTTGATATCTATATCCCGTGTGTTTGCTCTGTTTGTTGACTGAGTAAAAATGTGAAGTAGATACAATGCACTCCTGTTTTGACAAACACAGTGAAAATAAAATTCCTCTTACATAACAAGATAAAAATTCAGGTCCCAAAATCATCATCTATATACTTCTTTCTTGATATATACTTCATTGTTTGGCTATAATGAAATTCCGATATGACAAAAGAAAACTGCTGGTCCTCAGGACTTCATTATGACGGAAGTTGCCTGTATACATTGTAGGTCATTGTCACTTTTGGCAACATGTGCAGGTAAAAATGATGCTCTTTTCTGATTTGATTTTGTATAACTTTGCAGGTAAAACAGAATTCAAACCAGGCTATTGGGTTGGAGTTCAGTATGATGAACCACTAGGAAAGAATGATGGCAGGTGAGAAATGTGGAATTTGAAACATTTGCAGTGTTCTTCTCTCTGGAGTGGCCTCTCCTGTAAATCAGAAAAGTGCTTTTTACTGCAGTCCAGTGGCTCCTGTCATATAGAGAGTTTGTATTTCGACAGGGTCACACGAACTGCAATTGCAAAGCAACAAGAATGCAAGAAATAACACTTTGCCATTTTCTTCCTTTTGTCAGAGTGAGGCAGGATTATAAGTAGCAGTGTAATGCATTGTGTGCATAACTCACTGCCCTCTGTTACTCATTATCTGTGGGTATATTAGCTATTGTGTCCATGTGTATATGAATAAATGCTGTTAACTTGGTACCCCATCAGTTGACTTCAGAAGAGTGTTGTGTGCAGAGATCCAGAATTAAAATTAGTTTCATCACTGTAAGAGCAGTTTAATATTTGTCAGTCTTTCACTTTTGACAAATTTTATGGTCCTGATACACTGTATAGAATTTTGGTACTGTATATGTCATGTGTTACTAGACTTACAATCTGTACTCTTGCCAAAACTCGTTGAATGATGCTTTCTTTCTCTCTCTACATCACAGTGTCCAAGGAAAGCGCTATTTCACCTGCCCTGACAAGTATGGTGGATTTGTCAAACCTCAGTATGTGACAGTGGGCGACTTCCCAGAAGAAGATTTAGGACTTGATGAGATGTGAATCATTAACTTGTGCCACATGTACCGGTATATTCAATGAACTCTTCAATGGATCTCTGCATTGGTACCACTCTCTCCTTGAATTGGAGTTCAACCCATGAAGATGCTACATCATGTGTGATTATCGGTTGATCAGTTTATATGCCACTTCAAATTCAGTCCATGAAGAATTGACAGAAAAATATGAAATCACAGTTGTCACTTAAAACATAATTATGATGGATTGTTTGCCAGATATGTACTCTGTTACCAAATGGATAAAGATTTGATGTTGTGACCAGACAGTCTTCTCCAGTGATGTTATTGTAATTCTATGTAAGTCATTCTACATGCACATGTGTAGATGTATTTAGCTTCATCTCCACTCTGCAGAACATTGTAGGCAGGATACTCATGTTACCTTTTCTGCTTTAATATTTACATTCTACTTGGTCAGAGCTGATGCTCTCGCTAAATGTGACATTTTTTTTTTAATTTTTTTTCTGGGCATCTTCCAAAATCTGCTCCACTGCCTAATTTCTGTGATTGACAAGAAACCTTGGTTTATTGTCGTAGCTTGGCCAAAACCTATTAATATATGATGGTAAAAATGGTTAACACATAGTAATATTTAATGTTGCATTGGTGATAATTCTAAAGATGCGCATCATACTATCAACATTGTCACATAATGTATTATTTTTATGCCTCTGCCACGTAGTGGTGCCGGAGGCATTATGTTTTCGGGTTGTCCGTCCGTTCGTCCTTCCGTCCGTCCATAATCAATTTTGTGGACAGCGTAACTAAAAAACCTAGGTATCCTAATGAAACTTGGCATGCATGTGTATCAGGGAGTGAAGGTGTGCCTATCAACTTTTGGGTTTACATGGTCAAGGTCAAAGGTCAAGGTCAAATGCTCAAAATTTCACTATTTCCCCTATATCTGTGCAATGCCTGAAGATATTTTCTTGAAACTTAAGTGTATATAATGTATTATGTACTACTCAATTTAGATTTTCTGGTGAGAGTTTCAGGTCATGAGGTCAAAGGTCGAAGGTCTCCATATCTTGGAAATGGTTCAAGGTATCTTTGTGGAACATAGTGTATATGCATGTACTGACTGGCAGTGATTATCTGGGGAATTTGGAGGTCAGGGGCAAAGGTCAAGGTCAGCTCTTCCAAATTTGACTATTTCCCTCATATTTATGCAATACCTGCTGAATTTTTTTTTATTTGGTGTATACATGTATTACCCAATAGAGATTCTCTGGGAAGTCTTTTTGCCAAAAAGGTAAAAGGTCAAAAGGTCAAAGATCAAGTGAAAGTGCTGAACTTTACTTCTTCCTTGATATCTCGGAAGTGGCTCAAGCTGTCTTGAAACTTAGTACATCTTTATGCATGTTCTGCCTGACAGTGACTCTCTTATGAATTTTAGGGTCTTAGGGTCAAAGGTCATGGGCCATGTGAAAATGGTAACAATTTACTATTCAATACAGAAACCACTTTTTCTCCATACCTTGAAAATTACTCAATGCATAAACTTATAAAAGGGTCAACGTCCTCAAATCCTAAAATATATGCTCTCCCATTCATCCAATTAAACCTACATTGTAGGTCAAGGAAGGTGAGCATTCACCACATTTGTGACAAACATGTCATTTTAATATTTTTCCATTTATGTGAAACTGTCATCACACATTGTCCACATGTACTATAAACTTACGTCTATTAGGAGAATCATGCATTATGGCGGAGGCATACCAGTCGCCATATTTCTAGTTTCATGCTTGGAATCAATTATTTCCACCGCAGCTTTCAACACAGAACCATGTTGAAAAATTCAGCATTGCCACTTGTATGTACTATACACTAGACATACTCAATCTCAGATTATACTCTCTACTGTATCTGAATTTAAAGCCAAAACAGTTCTAGGTTCATTATTCTCAAAAGCACTTTTTACCTTGTTTTGTATGTTTTCATTGTTTTGAAAGCATTCAGCAGCATTTGAAGTCTGTGTGATATGACGTATGTCCGTTGACCCCCAAGGATGAAAGGATGTACTTAATTTCTGTAAATAAAGTTGACTGTATCTTCCTGATGTATGGACATAAAACCTAAAACATGTTTGTGTAACAAGTGAGAGTCAAATAAGTGTATGATTCTAAAGAGGTTTTACTTTTCCATGTGCCCCCACCAGCTAAGATTATTATTGCAAAATGTTGGTAAGCATTTAAATTTGGAGAGGTTATTACAGAAGTGACTGAAGTGACAAAACTGTTTGGGATTGTCCTGACAATGTTGTTGCATGTAAAGTGTGTCAGTAATATGTTGAGGTAAGATCAGTGTTTTGATATTGATCTTTCATATTATGTTCTCTGTTTTTATTGTTTTTATATCTTGAACATGTATTTGCAGCTGACAATTTTCAAGTTGTGGATGACTTAGTCTTGATGTTACAGCTTGTGGTTCAAGCTGTGAAACCTGCATCCTCAAATAGGTGTTGCATGAATGTTTTGGTTATGACCAGTTTACAACACCTTTCTTGTTTGTTTTTCTTGTCTGTTTTGTCAGAATCTTTCATTGGCACCGAGTACTACAGTGCACTCTCATTACAATGAACACGGTTATAATGAAGTTTCGTTACAACAAAGTAAAAATTCAGATTCCCAGATTATCATCATGAAAGTCTATGGTGCAAAATTTGCTTTCATTGAATAGAAATCCCTCTGCATTTGTTTCCTGCATCACACACTGTTACCAAGAAAATCTTGAATTTTTTTATGTTAATCCGATATAAAATAGGGTTTGTTTACCCAAAGGTTGGTTATTCCGAAGGCTTGTTGATACAAAAATGAAATAAGGTTGTTATTACAAAGGTTCGTTAATCCGAAAGTGATTGGAATCTTCACTGTTCTGAAGGTTCTTAATCGAAATATAAAATAAGGTTCGTTCTTCCAAAAAGAAAAAAAAAAGAAAGGTGAGTTTACTACAATAAACTTTCAGAATTACAAACCTTATACAGTTTTTCAGATTAACAAACTCTCGGATTCTTGAACTATTTTAATTTTTGGATTAACAAACTTTCCGAATAATGAACCTAGGAAAAACGAACAGTATCCAAATCCTAAACCATCACTTTTCATATACATTTGTTTTCAAACTATTGAAGCATGAACATGCACACAACTTTATGATCTCTCTTAAATGTAAAATTTAAACAAAATCAGTGAGGTAGTATTGTATGTAATATTTGTTTGTTTGTTTTTTTTTTTGTTCAGTGTATGGTGAGTACTTAATGAATAAGGTACAATATGCACATGGTTTGTGTATTTTTATCAAATGCCTTGTTCAGTTATAATGAAATTTCGAAATTAAAAAAACTGCTGTTCCCGATGACTTTATTATAACAGGAGTACACTGTATACATATTAATCAATAGATGCTCACATTTTCTTTTGTGTGTGTGTGTGTGTCATTTTCTTAATTTTCTGTGTGCTTTTGTGAAATCATTGAAACAAACCTGAATAAAAAAGTTAAATGTCTGATAATGTTCCTGATTAGACATAGTAGCATCTAGACCATGTATTTCTTCAGCACTGTACAACTGTTTCAGTCAGCCACGCTTAACAATATGGCCCGAATTCATGAAGGTGGTACAATCGAAACCATGGTTTAAACCATGGACAATTTGTGTGGAGCGCCAAGTGTAGCATGGCCTGTTTCGTTACAAAATCAGTCATTTCGTCGACAAAATGATCATTTCGTTAACAAAATGAGCATTTCTGTCAACGAAATAGTCATTTCCTGGACGAAATGACTGATTTCGTAACGAAATAGGCCATGTGACACTTGGCGCTCCATACAAATTGTCCATGCTTTAAACCATGGTTTCAACTGTACCACCTTCGTGAATTCCGGCCATTGGGTTTAACTCATTAAAATTTTGATTTCACCTTTGTGAGCATACCATGAAGCTCCTTGAACATACGTAACATTTCCTTTCTCATGTTCGCGACATGTTTGTATATGGCAAGTTATCGCAAGAAAGCAAACATTGGATCATCTCATAGTACATATATTGCATTCCATGATTTAATATCATTCCTTTCATTTTTGTAAGCAGAAAATACTGTTATTTATGATATTTTTTTCTTGTTTTGTGGCAGTCAATTTTCACAGTTGTATAATTGATTTGTGGTATCTCTGCCATGTAGTAATCCGAGAGATGTGTTTGCAGGTTGCATTTTTGTCAGTTTGTCTTTTTTACCCTTGTTCAAAGGACTAGCCAAATGCATTTTTCAGAGTTCAACTAAACTGAATATTTATATTGTTTTACTTTTATTTACACTTCTAAAATTTGTCTGCTTAATTTCACTTAAAATTTCACTCTTTAGTGGTTTGGGCAAAGGTCTATAACACATTCTTTGATGTGACTGCAGACACACTGCACTTTTAAAGGCAACAGACCACTAACTGATGTAAGAAATTTTTGGAAAAATCAGATAAGGTTCAATGGTAAACAGTCAGGGCTAGTCTTAAAGTTAACAAGATTTGAAATAACTTTAATCCAAAACTTTGAACATGTATGCACAATACAGTGCAAGTGACTTAGCAGATTTTTGGTAAC
Organism: Diadema antillarum; assembly: GCF_040938485.1. NCBI lineage: Eukaryota > Metazoa > Echinodermata > Echinoidea > Diadematoida > Diadematidae > Diadema > Diadema antillarum. The sequence goes on from NW_027272848.1 coordinate 42,686, forward strand.
AGCTATTTTTAAGGAGCCTTTAATAGAGAGGTCAGTAATGTTGCCAAATGCAAGTGGCTCTGAAAAAATGAATCTAAACTTAACCTCTTGAGATGGTCAGCATGGTATAATTGTAAACTCTTATAGAGTCTACATGTTTCAGTTTACGCTAATGCATTGAACTTTACTCTATGTAGTTTTATTTTGTACCTATTCAAGAGCTCACTGTTAATATATATTCAATACAATTTGCCCGTAATACAGTATTATGTGACTGTAACTTTGCCAATCTATTTCAACTTTGCTCTCATTTCCTCATTTTTATGATTTTGAAATGTGAAATATCTACTAATGAGTGTATAGTTTGTTATTAATGGAGCAAAGTACTCCTAAGCAGCAAAAATAAAATATTGTGAAGAATGTGTCTTCAGCAGATAAATGGTGTCACTTTATCATTATGCAGTACTAACCAGTCATTGTAAAGACATAGGGTACAGGACTTGATCTTTCTAGACAAGAATCATGTGAAGTATCACTGACTTTCTCTTAGGGGATGATAATCTTTGTTTCTCTGCTGTCTCTGTGATCACAAGATCAAGCAATTTATACAACCCAATGTACATTTTAAATGCTGAGAAATACATTAACTGCAATAATATTAGCTTTCAATCTACCATTGTATTTCAGACACAATAGCAGTAGGCTGTACATGACAAAATTGAAGGCAAAAAGTAGAAGGGAATGCAACCAAATTGTAGGATGTTAAGGGAATGTCCCTCTTACATCAATGAGATTTCATTCAGACCTTGGTACATGTATGTCTGACAAAACATTACTGTAGTTGTACAGCATGTGTATAAGTTTGTGAGAAGCTGCTGTAAGTGCTGCAGATACAATGTATTACTGCTTCATTGCATGTAAAGTGGGAATATGCACAATAATTCTGTATACATACATGTGTATTTACACTTTACACATGATGAAGCAATGATGTGTATCTGCAACTTTTACAATACAGTGTAGCTTCTCATAAACATGCAAGCATGCTATATCACAATTCTAGTCAATAGCTTGTTATTAGGCTCTTGAAGCCATCTCCATTGCATAGCCCTGTAAACATGTATAAAATGCTGTCCTCCCTCTACTGGTGGTGTAATACATGTAGACAGTTTGATGTGCCACACCACACCCATGAAAGGCAGCTTGTAGTTAGAGATGGAGATCACAGGAAGACATCGCTATCCTGAAGGGAGGAGCGAAGTTTCTCCACCTTGGTGAAAGCTTCTTCAGTCATCACGTGATGCGGTCCAAGAGTTGACTTGTATGCTGCCATGGTACAGAAATTTTCAGTCAGAAAAACGGCAAAGATATTGGTCTATGAAGGTCTTGATGGTATCAAATTCAATTTGTTAAATTCATGTAGTAGTTTCTGCACTCAAAACAGACCTTTAAGTCTATTGATACAGACAGTCATCACTAAAGTATTATTTATTTATTTATTTATTTATTCATGTTTTCTTTAAAAGCAGGGTTGTCCCGTTCAGAGCCTCAATGGCCTGCTTTGCAAGGGAGCCCTGCATCACATACAAAGGTTACAAAATCAACGAATTACAAATAATATCGGGTAACATATATACAAAATAGAAAACAAAACAAAACAAAACAAATGAAAACATAATACGACATAATACAAGTGGTGGTCATATGAAATGATAACTAAATCAAAAGATAGACTGGTGAAGCCGGAGACGTTTCTTGAAAACTGGTAATGAAGGGGATAATTGAATGGAAATTGGAAGTGAGTTGAACATTTTACAAGCGGAGTATGAGAAGGAACGTTTCTTATTGTCTGTTTTTGGCTTAGGTAAATATAACTGATTCGTTAGGACATGTCTAGTAGGATATATAACGTTACGTCGGGATATAAGCTTACAAAGATAAGATGGGGTTGCGTCATTAACTATTTTATAGGCCAATATACAATACTGATATTCTAATCTCTTTTCAATGGATTGCAATTTAAGTGTATCTACTAGTAAGCTAACTGTTGATGTTTTATAGTCTGCATTTAATACCATACGAGAATATTTATTTTGACATATTTGAAGTCTATGAATGTTCTTCTTAGTTAAAGATCCCCATACTGTGCAACAATAATCAATATGAGGGAGAATCAAAGAATAATATAATTGAATTAACATATCTTTTGTTAAGCAATGCTTGATTCTACGTATACACATTGTAGCATATGAAACTTTTCTTATAAATTCATTCACCTGAGGAGACCAGTCGAGGTTTTGGTCAACCGTCACACCGAGGTATTTAAACTTCGTAACATTCTCAAGTCTTCTCTCGTTCATGGTAATTTCTAACTCAGAGAAACTCTTTTTCTTTCGGGATTTAAATAACATTACTTTTGTTTTGTTTGTATTAACCACCATTCTATTTTCCATAAGCCATTTACTTAACACATGTATATCTGTTTGAAGCTGTTTTTGCACTGACTTCACGCCAAACCCTGAGGAAAAGGCGGCAGTATCATCTGCATAAAGGGATATATTTGTTTGGGGGTGAAGAGGAAGGTAAGCTATATCATTGATATACATACAAAATAGTAGGGGACCTAAAATGGATCCCTGCGGAACCCCCGCATAGACTGGAAGAAAATCACTCGTCACTCCCCTAAATGTTACACATTGTTGTCTACCTGTTATATAAGATTCAAACCATGCCAACTCCACCTCTTTAATACACAAAAAAGCGTTTTCATCAAAAGTTCTAAATGATCGAAAACAAAAAATTTTAGGAGTTAATCTTGGAGATATAGCCTTTAACAACACATACACCAACGAATGGTCACTGATGCCTATTGACTGAACACCACATTGCAATTCTCCAAAGGAATTTGAAACACAAATTAGATCAATTAAGGTGGTGCTATTCGGGGTTACTCGGGTTGGTTCTTGAACTAGTTGTTGCAATCCCATACAATCCCATACAATTACATAATGCCAATCAATACTTTTGCAGTTGCCTTCAAGGAAACACAGCCTAACATTTTAAAATTGGGTAACTATATCTATTTGTAAAGATTAAGAAAGAAATGTCCTAAACATTCATTTTCTTAATAAAATGTAGTTTACCCAGTGCGTGATCTTCAGGAAATACATACTCTTTGCTGCCTATAATTATTTACCATGTTCAATGGCTTGTAGGAATCAATTTGAACTACATAACCTATCCTTCAGATTATCTCCAGAGAGTTAAATTTGATCAGCAATTCATCACAAAAACTATAACAGGGCCTGTATATACATTTTGATCGATTTATCAATTAATAAATCGATCAATAGATCAATCAATCAAGTGATGTAGAAGGTAGATATATATTGATGCATTGTATTTTGAAAGGGTTAAGATTGATTTTATGTAATGTGTATTATCCTGTTAGAGGAAATGAAAAAGAGCAAGTACAAATGATAACAAAGTAAGAGGGACAATTGAGGGAAATGAATAGAGAGGGTGTATTTGTTATAATGGGAGGGGATTTTAACATGATCCGTAATGAAGAGTGTGATTATGTTGGTAGAAATAAGTCAATTTGTCAGAGTAGGTTTAACTTGGAAATGGATAATTTTATGGAAGTATGGAATTTAATAGATATTTGGAGGAAGAGAAATCCAGCAAAAAAGCAATTTACATATAGACAGAAAGTACCATTTATGCAAGTCGATTTGATTATTGGATAATTTCAGAAGATTTAGTAGACTTTGTGGTTAAATGTGAAATCATGTCTTCAATTGCCCCGAACCATTCCGCAATAGGGTCGGGGTTTTTGGATATCCGGGAAAACCAAATAGGTAAGAAATAGAAGTTCTTATTGGAAATTTAATAACAGTTTATGTAATGATATGGTTTATGTTCAGCAAATGAAGGAAGAAATTTTGAAATTAAAGAGAGATTTACAGGAAGAGATTCAGGATAAAAGAGTACTCTGGGATTTTTTGAAATGGAAAATTCGTCAGTTTACACAAACGTATTCTAAGAAAATGTCTAAAAATAGAAAGGAAAGTAGAGAAAAATTGGAAAGAGAGATAGCAGATTTGGAGAATAGTTTGATATCTCGGCCAAATCAAGAAGTATATAAGAGACTCGAAGAAAAAAGAAGGGAGTTAAAGGTCAGTTATGATTATGATAAGGAAGGAGTCAAGATTCGCTCCCGCGCCTCTTGGTATGAAGGAGGAGAAAGAGATGTGAGATATTTTATGCAATTAATGGAGTCAAATAAAAGAAAAACTAATATACCAAAATTGATTAATGAAAAGGGTGATATTATTTATAATGAAACTGGTATAACTAATGAAATTAAGGACTTTTATAGTAGATTGTATGCTAAATCAGAAGTAATTTTGAATTTAGATAATTTGTTTTTTCTAAGGACTTCCCCAGGTTATCTGAGGAGTCCAAGGATTATTGTTAAGGATTAATAGTAGAAAGGGAGTGTATACAGGTTTTGGAAAAAATGAAATTGAATAAATCACCAGGGAATGATGGTTTGACAGTTGAATTTTATAGAATATTTTGGCCGGTTATTGGACAATATTAGTAGTAGATGCTTTAAACGAAGCGTATCATAATGGGGAATTATCGGCTTCCCAAAGACAAGCAATGATTATTTTAATTGCAAAAGAAGGTAAAGATGTTTTGCAGATTAAGAACTATAAACCTATTTCTTTACTAAATGTGGATTATAAAATTCTTTCTAAAGTTGTGAGAATTACAGAGGTTTTAGAGGAAATTGTAATGGAAGATCAATTGGGGTTTTGGAAAGGTAGATATATAGGTGAAGCGATACGTATTATTGATGAAATGATTCTCCATACTTCCCACTTTAAATTACCAGATTATTTGGTTGCAATTGATTTCGAAAAAGCTTTTGATTCCGTTGCTCACAGTTTTTTACAACAGGCCCTGTTACACTTTGGTTTTGGACCTGTATGTAGAAAATGGATTTCTACTCTTTATTACAATGCTCTTAGTTGTGTTTTTAACGGGGGTAAATCGACAGGGTATTTTAAAGTTGAAAAGGGGGTTCGACAAGGGGAACCACTGTCACCCTATCTGTTTATTTTATGTATAGAAGTGTTAGCGCACTCGATAAGAAAAGATAATGAGATTTCAGGGTTATGTTTTGGAGGGAATGAAGTTAGACAAGTGCTTTATGCGGATGATATCACATTTTTAGTACAAGATTTTGAGTCAATTAGGAGGATTGAATTCATTTTTGATTGTTTTCAACAGGTCTCTGGACTTAAACCTAATAAAGATAAGATGAAAGTGTTAGAATTGGGAAGTAGTAAAGATAGTGTTTATGATTTTTCCTTTGGACAAAAACCTGAGGGAGTTAAAGATTTTAGGGGTATATTTCACTTTGGATCCAGAGGTGAAAGAAAAATTGAATTATAAAGAAATACTTTGTAAAATAAAGAAATTATTGATATGGTGGAAGCAACGAGATTTGACATTAGTTGGTAAAATTCAGTTATTGACGACATTTATTTATTCTAAGTTGATATATGTGGGGTCTCTTACCCCTTTGCCAGAATGGGTATATAATGAAGTGGAATCGGTTGTTTGGGAATTGATTTGGCAAGGGAAACCCAAAATTAGAAAAACTGTGTTGGTATTAGATTATGAACAAGGGGGATTAAACTGATGCATTTTCCATCATTGATAAACGCTCAAAGAGTAATGTGGGTTAAAAGGTTATTTAATGGTAAACAAGAAATGAAATGGAAACAATATTTTCAGTTTGCTACTAAACATATTGGAGGTAAATTCATATTTTGCTGTAATTACTTTATTTATCTTTTGAATTTGTCTATTCCGGAATTTTACAGGGATCTGTTGAAAACATGGGTGAAAACAAGGGAATTTAGGGGTAATTATAATCAAATAAGGAATGAAGTATTTTTTAATAGTAAAATGATTCGTATTGAAGGAAAATGCAGTTTTGATGAAAATTTGTTTTTGAAAAAATGTTTTAGATTGGAATATATAATGGATAGGAAAGGAAAATTATTTTCTGTGGAATATTTTTATGATAAAGGATTTAATTATTTAGATATTTTGAGTATTCAGAAGATATATGAAGCACTTCCAATTGGTTGGAAAAGGGATATAGAGAACACAGAGGTAGAGAAGGATATAAGTGTTGATGAAATGATTTTTATAAGATATGGGAAGAAAATTCCTTTGGAAAAGATTACCTCCAAAGATATCTATGTTGAATTAGTGAAGAAAATAAGTGATGATTCTTTGGTGATAGAAAAAAAATGAGAAATTTATATTTTTGTGATTTTTCTAATAAAGATATAAAATGTATTTTTAGCAGGATAAGAAGTAACACTTTGAGTTCTGTTTTGAGGGATTTTCAATTTAGATTATTGCATGGAGTAGTGTACACAAATCATCATTTATTTCAGTTTAAGTTTGTAAACGATAATTTATGTTCCTTTTGTCATAAAGAGGAAGAGACGTATAAACATCTTTTATACATGTGAATTTGCTAGGAATGTTTGGGGAAAATGTACTTTTTTTGATTATGTTGATTTGCAACAGTTGAGTTGGGAAGAGATTTTTGTTGGTATAGAGCTACCAGACAAAGGAAAAGCTCAGATAGTTAACCATGTTATAATTTTGGTGAAGAAATTGCTTTTTTTAGGAAGGAAAAATAAGACATCCCCAACGGAACATTTCATTGAAAGGTCTATAGAGCAGACTAAGTTAGAAGAAGAAAAGTTAGCAATTATACGTAACACGTTGTCAATACATTTGCAAAAGTGGGAAAACTGGAAAAAGAATTGAGAATTTGTTTTGCTCTTATTTTTAATAGAGTAGGGTCTGCAGCACATCCACCAGGAAGTGCCTTTCCACGCACTCGTTATATTGAAATATGTGTTATAACGTATGTCAGAACACACAGGTTTCAGTTGCCTTTGATGTTTTGTTGTGGGGGGGGGGGGAGGGGTTTGGAAGGGGAGGGGGAATGGGGTAGGGTAGTAAGAGGGAGAATGGACGGGGGTATAGGGTGGTCGGGGGGGGGGGTTGGGTGTGTTTTTTGTTTTTTAACAATAAATTTC